>NC_043709.1:61937398-61986456 GCF_006229205.1 Suricata suricatta
GACGGCGCGGCGGCCTCCCGGGACTGGGAAAGGGGCTGGAGCAAAAATGTTTCTTATTCCAGCGTCTTCCTGCCTGGCCCGGCTCCACCACTCCCTCCTAATAAACCGTTTCCTATTGCCCAGCTAGCCGACGGGCCGCCCGCTCGCCCCTCGCTGGGGCTGCAGCACCCGGACCCTACCCCGCCTGGCTCTCAGACCCCGAGGGCAGCCGCCCGCCTCAGCTGTCCCCCTCCCCGAGATCGCGGCGGCGCCCCCGCCCAGAGCCTCCCACATCCGCCTCCCCGAGGGGGCGGGCCTTGGACTTGGGCCGCGGGGGGTCTCGCGGGGTGGCCAGGCTAGGAGCTGCGGGGGGCCGGAGCCGAGGGTAGGAGGGCCGGCAGCGGAGAGGATGGACCGGGAGGCGCCCTCTCAGGCCCTGAGTCGCCGAGAGCCGACCTGGAATCGGGACTGGAAGGGGGACATCGAGGGAAGGACCGCGAGGAGAGGGGGAAGGGGAGGTAACTTACCTGTCCCTCACCCACCCTCAGCCCCTGGTCCTAGGCCTACTAGGCTCAGAGCAGCGAGAACAGGATTTGGGGCTGGCAGGGTCCGAAATATTTTAGCCCCGCCCTCTCTACCCTCGACCCCCGCCCTCCAGGACTCCTGACTCAGTCCGAATCCTTCAGCCTCCTCCCTCTGGCCCCTTCAACCCCTTTTGTTCACTCCCCTCTTCCGCAGCCTCTCTCGGCTCAGCACAGGGTAAACAGGCCCAGCTCGGGCTGCTCTGGTGGTGAGAACAGTGAGGCCCTCCAGCCACAGCACAGCGCAGTGACAAGGACGCCTC
Organism: Suricata suricatta; assembly: GCF_006229205.1. Lineage (NCBI taxonomy): Eukaryota > Metazoa > Chordata > Mammalia > Carnivora > Herpestidae > Suricata > Suricata suricatta. The sequence goes on from NC_043709.1 coordinate 61,938,222, forward strand.
TCCCCACAATGAGAGGCCAGAACTGGAAGGAGAGGCTGGGAACTGCCTTGGACTGCCTCCTTCCAGACAGGCCCCTCACCCCACCAAATGGAGATGAGGACCTGAGCCCGTGTCGTGGGCATTGATGGGACAAGGCAGACAAAGCATTGAAGAGAGGAGCAGAACAGGGTCTCCCCCAGAGAGAAGCTTGCCCTTGGTCCTGACTCCCTCTCATAGGCTCAGAGCACCAAGAGGCATCGTCTTGCTTTGCACCAACCACCAACCACCGTGAGCATCCTGAAAGCAGGACTTCATTTATCCACAAAGACCCTGCAGTCTGGGAATCTAAGGTAGTGGCATACCTCTAGACAAGTGACACCCCTTCATGCCTCACTCCCCCATCTGCTAAATGGGCACAATCGATAGTGCTGGCCTCTTAGGAGCGTTGTTGTGAGAATGAAGGCAAATGACACTTCTCTCCATGCATTGCAAAAAATGCTGGCTGGCTGTGCCTCCTGCAAGGTAGACCCTTGGTGACAGTGTTCAATTAAGAAATGAAAAGGCTGGCAAGGTAGTAGCCTTGGAGCCAAGGTGGAAAGAGCAGGTATTGGAAGCAGAAGCGGACTTCTAAGGTGTCTGCCTCTATGAAGATTGAGTAAAATGGGCCAGGGACCTCCCCCCCACCCCCAGGCCCTCATTGTCGGGCTTTTGTTGGGAATAGAGGCTGGGGGAGACATCAGCTGAAGGCTCAGACAGACATCAGTTGTTGACTGACCTCACTTCCTCTACTGAAACCCTCCCCAGCCCGGACCCCGCAGCTGCTTCGCAACTTGTGAGCATTGTGAATTGCAAAACCGAGGCACACCCAAATTTCAGTGTCAGGACAGAGCTGTGTCCTGCAGCCAATAGGAAGTACTATGGGATTACAGTATCTGCTCTTTCAGATTATAGTGGCCACTTTGGAGTGTGGCCTCGTGTCCATCTTTCATACCCCCCCCCACCTCCCTCCTGGCTCTGGCTTCTGATAAACTTCTCCCAATCCCAGCCCATGGATCTCTGTCCTGGGGGGTGGAAGTGGGGGCTTCCCTAAGGGAAGCATTCAGTCTGAGACACTCAGTGAGGTCTGCAACCGTGAGTTGGCTGGGTCACTGATGAGAGCCGCTGAGAACAGGGGATTTTATCTATGAAGGGGTTGCCTTTGGAGGAGGAGGATGGCGTCCAGTGGGGAACAGGCTGTCAGTCTATGCTAGAGTCCGCGGACCTCGCCAGAGCACTGAGCCCTCAGACCCTGACTGCTGCTCTTGTGCACCCATGCATTCCACAGCACACAGAGAACCTGGGGAAGGCATCGGAGGAGGGACACAGAGTTGGAGAAAGCCCTGGAGACTCAGCCCAATGAGGAAAGGGAAAAGGAATTACAAACCATGTCCAAGTCTACAAAATTAATTACTCAGAAGGACCAGCTGTTCCCCATACTCAGTGAGGACAGAACGAGAGGAAACAGGCTGAAAGGGCTAAGATCTGAATTTAGATATTTGGGAGGATTTCCCAACAGTGTGTGAAGCAGAGGCCTGGATATCCTAGGAGGAGTACGTGGGGTGAATTTCAAGGACATTCTCACCTGTGGCAGGCAGGTGACACGGAGTCCAGCAGGCAGGCAGGAGATCGGACAACCTGCGCTTTCAGAGCAATCTACGAGTACTGAGTTCAAGCATTGCTCTTGACCATGAAAGCAGGGCCAACTTCATGAGTACTCAACCTGTGCAGATACACAGGACCTTACACATGGCTTAATGCTCTGCTGTTGTCATCTTGAAATTCTTAGTAATGTTTGAACAAAGGGCCCGACATTTTCATTTTGTGCTGGGTCCCACAGATGATGTTTCGGGTTCTGTACCAGGATGAGTAGGAAGAAAACGCAAGGAAGGGGGGTAGGCAGTGGGGAGAGGCAGGGAGGGTGTAATTAGCAGAGGATGCGCTGGGCTTCCTTTCATTCAAACTGCAGAGTGGGGAGAGTGAGATTAGCCAACCTAGGGATTTTTCTCATGTGAGTGACATGGAAGCTATAGAACAGGGTTCCACTACCTGAGGAGAAAGACTTGTGGGTCTCCTTTAGGGAAGAAGTGGGGCCGATACTTGTGATGTCTGTTTGTCCACCTGTTCAACAGAGAAGAGAGTCTGAGCTTTGTGAGATGGATGCAGCCCGAGTTTTGCCTGAAGCAGGAGGGAAAAGTGATCTCTCTAGGTCTTGTTCTGCTCTGAGCAGAAGCACCACGTTGTACTAAAGATAGCAGTAAACCAGGGGTTTTCTCTGAGCCTCAGTTTCCTCCTCTGTACAGTGAGGCGTTTAAACCGGCTACTTCCAAAGGTCCTGCCCAGCTTTATAATTATCCTGTTTGGCTCTAGGATTCAGAAAATGGTCTGGTCGTAGGCCTGGTCATTACAGCTCAGGTAAAAAACACAATGTGGCTGGTGCTGAGGCTGGGGGAGGGGAGGGCGGCCAGAGCTCTCCCAGCACCTCAGGAAGAGACTGGCAGACGGGGGCCAGAGTGCCAGACTTGGAGGGACGGAGTCACCTTCCTTTTCCTCCCCAGCTCCTCCAGGATGTCCCGTGGATGGGTCCATCCGCCCCTTGCCTGCGAACACATCAGGGTGACTCATCTCAGGATGGAACCTCGTAAGGAAGGGATGGCACGTCAGGGCAGCAGTCTGGGATCAGGTGGTGCCCACACAATGCCAAGGGTAAGTTGTCGTGCAGCCTGGGCTCTGCTGAGAGGCTGCTTCAGCACCACCTCCTTCTCGGCAGGCCAGTGACCTCTGGATTGTCCCTCCCCACATGACTCCCCAATGCTCTGACCCCTCCACCAAACTGGCCCCACCACGGCTGGGGTGGGGTAGGGCGGGGGGAAGAGTCCAAGGCTTGGACTTGGAGTCTGCGTGTGCGCTGATTGTTCCTCCTCTACCACGTTCTCCACTTAAAAGCAAACACTCTGTGAGAGTCCCCTACCAGCTGTAAAACCCACACAGATGTCTGGTTGTGGCAAGAGGGAGGCCGAGCTGTGGGGTAGGAGAAAGAGCGTGACCCGGGAGTCAGGAGATCAGAGGCTTGGCTGGGCGACCGGGGCCTCTGTTTCCTTACCTGTTCAAAGATGAGTAGGACGTGTTGCTTTGATATCCAGATGGGCTTGTTATCCAGACGAATGTAGAGCCACTGCAGAGGACTTTGAAGTATGAGGCCACCATTCTGAAAAATAATTCAAAAAAATCCCCGATAAGCATGGGGTGAAATTAATGAGATCCTGCAGAGGGACTTTATAACGAGAAGCAACTGTGCCCACCCCCTGCCCCTCTTGCTAAGGCCGAGTCTCAGCTACTCCCCTCTCCGTTGTTTACACTTTAGTAACTCTAAACAATACATTCACACTGCGGTCTCTCCATCTTTTCCCAACTTTACTGAGGTATAATCGGCAAATCAAATTATAAGGTATTTTAAAGTGTACATTGTAATGATTGGATATACGTAAACATTATACAAGAATTCTTCCCATCAAAATAACACATCAGAGGGTGCCTGGATGGCTCAGTCGGTTGAGTGTCTGACTTTGGCGGCTCAGCTCATGATCTCGCTGTTTGTGGGTTGGAGCCCCGCATCTGGTTCTCCACTCTCAGAGCAGAGCCCACTTCAGATCTCTCTCCCTCTCTCTGTCCCTCCCCTGCTCGCAAGTGCTCCTAGCCCTCTCTCAAAAATAAATAAACATTAAAAAAAACGATAACACATCCATTACCCCCTCATATTTATCTTTTGTTGTTGTTGTTTTTTTCGTGAACAGAACTGAAGTTCCACACTCTGCTAATTTCAAGCATACAATACAGTATTATCAACTACAGTCACCACATTATATGTTAGATCCTCAGATCTTATTTATCTTCTGGCTGAAATTGTAGCCTTTTACCAACTCTCCCTATTTGGTAGGAAGCCTCATCCCTGGCAACCACTTTTCTACCTTCTGTTTCTATGAGTTTGTCATTGTTTTTGGATTTCACACGTAAGTGACACGGTGCAGTATTTATCTTTCTGCTGTCTCTAAATTTAAAAGCGTTAGGAATTTTTTCAAAAGTTTTATTTTTAAGTAATCTCTACACCCAATGTGGAACTTGAACTCACAACCCTGAGATCAAGAGTCACACACTTTATCCATGGAGCTAGCCGGGAATTATTTTAAAGCTTGAGAATTTAGGCCATTTAGATTCTTATTCTTTTCTTGCCCTTCTAATTATTGATTATGTTGTTTTGTAAATTTAAATAATACAACTTTTGTTCCTATTCTATCAGTATCAGACAACATCTCTTTTTTTTCCCCACACAGAATCATTTTTTCTTTTTTTTTTTTTAATTTTTTTGAAGCTTATTTATTCTTGAAAGAGAGAAACAGAGTGCATGCAGGGGAGGGGCAGAGAGAGAGGGAGACATAGAATCTGAAGCAGGCTCCAGGCTCTGAGCTATCAATACAGAGCTTGATGCAGGGCTTGAACCCACAAACTGTGAGACTGTGACCTGAGCCAAAGTTGGATGTTTAACCGACGGAGCCACCCAGGCACTCCCACATACAGTATCTCTTGACTCTTCAAGTAAGACTCTACCCTTAGCTAGAGCTTTAATTTTGCTGCCCTAAAGGGAGATGCATGATGCTGAGGTAAACATCTTGTTGGGGGAGGGTTGAACGCTCACTGGAGGTGTCCCGAAGGTCTGACTGAGCATTTAGATGGCACCGGAGTTCCTAGAATCATGGAGACCTTTACCCACTCTAAAGGAAAGCAGATCCCAAATATGTGGGGTGAGGGTGGGCAGAGTTGCCAGGCAAGGGGGTGGGGGCATGGTAGGCTCTTGGTGCTGAGGGGACCCTTGCCGCCTGAGGAGAGGGTCTGAGGGGTTAAGGGGACCGTCTCCAATGGGGAGGACTTAGTATTTGAACAAGGAGGGGGTCCCCAGGATTTGAGAGCTGGTCACAGCCCCAGCTGGGAAAGATTATTTGACAGAGGGTCAGAGTGGCTGGGTGAGGCCACAGGCCAGCGGGATTTCCTTCAGCTCCAGCCTCTCGGGTGGGTGGGACCGGATTGCTGGAAGTGGACACAGGAATCTGCCTTTGTTTCCAGCTGGAGGGGAAATGCCATAGATCCTGCCCCTCTCCCACCCCTCTGGCATCCGTGCCCAGGCTCTGTCCTTGCAGGAGCAGACAGCCTGGTATGAAGGGCCCTTGGCAAGCCCTGGTTCCAGGGCCCCCATCTGCAGGCCTCTGCCCCAAACCCCCCCACAGCTGATCATGGGCACGGATGTAGGAAATAGCGGTTGGGAGGTATCCAAGGCTCGTCTGGGAGTAAATAGCCACAAAGCAGGATTAGGTTTTGACCTGCTCACCTCTCTCCTTTACCTTAGAAAGACCATGGCTTTTCAGTTAGGTCTAAGGGTGAACTCAAAGGGTAAGACTTGGTCCTCCCCCCACTCCAGTGCTCCACCAACTCCCTCTCCAAATAGTTGGACAGACAGCCACGTGTGCAATGCATGGATTTGGACGGCTGGAGAATGTAGACTGCGGGGGCACAGAGAGGCTAAGGGGGAGATGGGACCCCAGGAAGGGGAGACCCTCTCTTTATTTTTCCCGGTTGCCGGTGTGTCCGTGTGTTTGTGCACCTGTGTGACAGGGTGTGTTTATGTGTGCTGGGGGGGGGAGGCAGTGGGCCTGTGTGTACTTCTGTGCCTGCCAGCCTGCAGGTCCCTGTGTCACCTGGCAGACCGTGTATTGGCAGGTGACACTGCCTGTGTGACCGATCCACATTGCAGAATCCCCCTGACCCCAAGCTTGCCCTCCAGATTGTCACACCTTCCTTAATCATGAAGAGCCAGTTTCCCTCTGAGGAAAAGCAGAGGTGAGCAGGTCTGAATGTCTGCAGGAACCCTGGCCAGGTGGGTTCCTCGGGGGAGGGGGGAGCTGAAATCTGGGGGGAAGAAGGCTCTCGGAGGTCAGGGTGAGGAATAGGTGGCCGGTGGGGGGAAGTGTGGGGAGGGAAGCAGTGGGCTGACAGATGGCGTGGGGGAAGACTTGTAGATGTTTCCAACCACTGGCAAACTAAGGCTGCTGGAAGGGAGGGAATCCTATCCAAGTGCCCCAGTTTGGAAAAAAAGGGACATCAACAAATGAGTCCTCACATGTCCCTCTGTCCTCCCTATGTATATGTACCCCCTTGCCTTTTCTTGACCTAGCAGGGCTTCTCTGGGGCACGCCTGGGGACACTTGGCTCCTGGACCAGGACAGCTCCTAAGAGGAGGAAGGAGATGGTAAAGGGCCCTCTAAGCATCCCAGACCTTGGTGGAGTCTGAACTCAGTTCTTTGGCACACACGTTCATTGTGCCTATATGGGCTGGGCGCAGAGCCCAAGACTAGAGGGACAGACCGAGTTTCTCTCCACACAGGAGTGAGGGAAGGGTGTCCCAGGAGTTCCCACAAGCCTAGCTGATATCCCAGTGTGTCCAGAAAGCCAACTTTCCAGTCCCTTCTGTAGGAGCCCCTGTCGGGCAGGGTGAGAGTGGATGCATGTGCATGCAGGGAACAGGCTGGCCAGCCATCAGTGCTGTGGGGATGAGGAGTGGGCTGGGGGCGCCCTGGGCCTGGGGGCACCCAGCTCACAAGAGTTGGTCCCAGAAGGCTGTCTGGGATAAGCACGTGTTTCCATTTGGGGGCTCACCAGAGCAGTATTCTAGAATCACGGGGGAGGCCATGGGGTTCTGAGGACATGTCCTCCTCCGCAGACCTGCCCCCTTGGCCTCACTCCTTGCCAGTCGGCACAGTAACAAAACCTGTCATTTACTGGGCGGTGCCGGTTGGCCAGGCCCCGGTCAGCCCCTGGCATACCTCTCCCTGTTGAGGCTGCACGACAGCCCTGGGAAGGACAGTTCCTGTATCATCACCGTTTGCTGTTACCAACGAAGAGCCAGAGGCTGGGAGTGCTCCCTGGTCACAGAGGTGGTAAGAGGCCAGGCCGGGATTCAAGCCCACGTGTTGGTCTTTGCAGGGCGCTTTGGTCAGGGGCCATGATCGGCACAGCCAGGGACCTTGTTCAGACTTCCTTGGCCTTGGCTGACAGGGACTCCGTGTGGAAGGCTCAGGAGCTGGGCTGGCGTAGGCAGAGGCTGGGATGTCACCAGAGAGGTTGACTCGGGGCAGCACAGGCAGAGCCACCCACGTGGGCTTCCTTCGGCCCGGCAACCCGAAAGGCTGTCAGAAGTAGTTAGAGGATTAGAGAGAGATGGCATGGCCTGGGGGAAGGACTTGCAGGGCGCAGGCCTGGGGACTCCCAGCTGCCCCAGATGGCCATCCATAGAGGGTGGGTCTCCAAGGTGGGGAGGCTCCCTCTGCTGGACGATGGCTGGGAAAGAGAGCCACAGCAGGCTAGTTCTCTGGTCCTGAAGATCCCGCAGTCACCCCCACGCCCTAGTACCACTCCAGCTGCTTAGAAGTGGGAGGGACAGGGGCACTGGGCGGCTCAGTTGGTTAAGCAGCTGACTTTTGATTTCAGCTCAGGTCATGATCCCACACTTCATGATTTTGAGCCCACATTGGGCTCTGCACTGACGGAATGAAGCCTGCTGCAGATTCTCTGTTTCTTTCTCTGTCTGTCTCTCTCTCTCTGTCTGCCTCTCAAAAATAAATAAATAAACATTAAAAAAAAAAAGAAGAAGAAGTAGAAGTGGGAGGTAGAGACTCAGAGGACCAAGGAAGTTGGGCTGTGGGCAGGTGCCATGTGCCACAGTGGAAAGGACACAGGGTTCTGGGTCCACAGACTTGGATTCCAAGTGCCACCGGGCCACTGAGCAGCTGGTGACCTCAGGCAAGTTGCTTAGCCTTCATAGCCTCAATTTCCTCAACTATAAAATAGGAAGGTGGTGAGGGTTAATTAGGATAATGGTGATGTCAAGGCCAGGACAGTGCCAAGGGCTGCATTAGCTCAGTGAATTCTAGTGAATTCTCCCAACAGGCCCACGATGATATGTTTGTATTACTTCCACTCAATGCGTGAGAGCCTTGAGGCTCAGAGAGGTTCAATGACTTGCCCAAGGTCTCTGGCCAGCTCCCAAGCCCAAGCATGTAACTAGCGTGCTGTTCCAAGCCTGCAGATGTAGTTTCATTCCCTGTTTTCATTGGGAGGAAAGAAATCTAGCTCTCGGAGGCCCAGATGGAGCTCAATCAACCTCTGTTCCCCAGGGCCCCTCCATAGCACCCAAGTCTTGGTAGCGCTTTACAGTTTATAGGACCTCTTAACCCACATTATGTACTGGCTCTTTCAAAAAAAACCCTGTCTTCTCCCCCATTAACAGATGAGAAAATGGAGGCAAGGAGAACTTAAATCCCTTATTCACATAGGTAGGACATGGTAAATTGGCCTTGAAACCCTTCCATATCCACCATCGTGGCCTCCAGAAACCCCCTGGGAGAAATCACACACTATCTAACTCTTGTCACTTCAGTGTGTGGACATGGTCTCCCCTCTTCAAAGAGCAGACTTCTTTTTCAATTTTTCAAGATTTAGTAATACATGACTAAAAAGTCAAAACGTTCTGTCTAGAGTACTTGCAAGTAATTTAAGCAGATACTCCATCTCCAACAAGATGGGGCGTGAACTCTCTGCTCCTTCAGTGTGAGCTTCATAGAATAACTTCTTTCCAAAGAGCACAATAGAGAAAGGGGGAGAGAAGAGTAGCATCCCAGGGAGAAGTCTCATGAATGCTACTTCAGTCAGGCCGTCAAGGTTCCCTCAACTTTGATTGTGATGAGTCACGTTCTTGGTATATAATCTTCACAGGAAGCAATTAGAATGGCATGGCACCTCTGTAGTTTTCCTCCTGAAAACCTATAACCCCAGTCTCCTCATGAGAAAAACATCAGACCAATCCCAACTGAGGGACATTCTACAAAATACCAGATCAGTACTCCTCAAAATTGTCAAGGGCATCAGAAACAAGGAAAATCTGAGAAGGTGTCACAGTCGAGGGACATGACAGTTAAATGTGGTATCCTGGCTGGAATTCTGGACAGAAAAGGGGTATTAGGGAAAAACTAAGGAAACCTGAGTAAAGTTGAGACTTTTGTAATAATACTGTATTGATATTCGTTCGTTAATTGTAACAAATGTACTATATCCATGTTAATAATAGAGATATATGGGAACCATCTTTACAACTCTTCTGTAAATCTAAAACTGTTCTAGAAAATAAAACTTTTTTTTTTTTTTCAATGCACCAGGGTGGTTCAGTTGGTTAAGCATCCGACTCTGGCTCAGGTCATGATCTTGCAGTTTGTGGGTTTGAGCCCCGCATCAGGCTCTGTGCTAACAGCTCAGAGCCTGGAGCCTGCTTCAGATTCTGTGACTCCCTCTCTCTCTGCCCCTCCCTTGCTTGCACTCTGTCTCTCTTGGTCTCAAAAATAAATAAACATTAAAATTTTTTTAATAAAAATAATTCAAAAGTTAGGGCACCTGGGTAGCTTAGTCGGTTAAGCATCTGACTTTGACTAGGTCGTGACCTCATGGTTTTTGAGATCAAGCCCCAAGTTGGGCTCTGTGCTGACAGCTCGGAACCTGGAACCTGATTCAGATTCTGTGTCTCCCTCTCTCCCTGCCCCTCCCCTGCTCATGCTCTGCTTCTCTCTCTCTCTCTCTCTCTCTCTCTCTCTCTCTCTCTCTCTCTCTCTCTCAGAAATAAAATAAACATGAAAGAAATTAAAAAGTCAAAAGTTTCAAAAAGATATTCAGTGTGAAGTTTCCCTCCTACCCTTGGTCAGTTGCTCAGTCATCTTCCTGAGCAAACGGCCATGCTTCTTCTCAGGGAGTTTCCAGTGAGGCAGCATGGTCCTAGTGTAGTCTGGCTTCCACAACTAGATGGCTGGCTCTGAATCTCCATCTCTGCCAGTTTCTAGCTGTGTGACCCCAGGCAATTCCTAACTTCTCTGTGTCCTGTGTCCTCAAGGATAAAATCCTCATAGGATTATTGGGAGCATTGATGTATTAACGTCTATAGTAAAAACCTTATAAGTGGTTGCTTTTACTATTACAAATAAACAAGCAAATGCATTTATGGAGCAAGTGTGTTAGGAAAAATACCCAGGGGAGGGTGGCTCAGTTGGTTAAGCCTCTGACTCTGGTTCGGGTCATGATCTGACGGTTCTTCGTGGGTTGGAGCCCCATGTCGGACTCTGTGCTGACAGCTCAGAACCTGGAGGCTGCTTTGAATTCTGTGTCTCCCTCTCTCTCTGCGCCCCCCCCCCCGCCGTTCACACTCTGTTTCTCTCTCTCTCAAAAATAAATAAACATTAAAAAAAGAAAGAAAGAAAAGAAAGGAAGGAAGGAAGGAAGGAAGAGAAAGAAAGAGAAAAGAAAAAGAAAAAAGGAAAAAAGAAAGAAAGGAAGAATACCTAGGGGTGCCTGGCTGGCTCATTCAGTGGCTCATGCAGTGGTGCATGACTCTTTCTTGATCTCAGGGTTGTGAGTTTGAGCCCCATGTTGGGCTTGGAGAGTACTTAAAAAAAATCTTAAAAAAAGAAAAAACTGAGGGGCACCTGGGTGGCTCAGTCAGTTGAGCGCCTGACTCTGGATTTTGGCTCTGGTCATGATCCCAGGGTGGGGGTGCCCCCTGTCCGGCTCAGTGCTGGGAGTGCTGGGATGCTCCCTCTTTCTCCCTCTGCCCCTCTCCCTGCTCTCTCTCTCTCTCTCAAATAAAAAATTTAAAAAATTTTTAACTGAGTTAAAAAATTGTACATAAGGCACACATAAAAAATTACTAAGTGCCTTTTCAAGATATTAAAAACATTTTTTAACATTTACTCATTTTTTTAGAGACAGAGAGCAAGCAAGGGAGGGACAGAGAGAGAGGGAGACACAGAATCTGAAGCAGGTTCCAGGCTCTGAGATGTCAGCACAGAGCCCGACATGGGACTCAAACTCACGAACTGTTGAGATCATGACCTGAGCTGAAATCTAGTCAGAGTCAAGACGCTTAACCGCTTAACCGACTGAGCCACCCAGGTGCCCCTTTTCAAGAAATTTTAGCTCAATGGCTAATAACCCCACCTATGGGTCATCTCGGGGAAGTAATTATGTCTGACAGTATTTACTATTGATTAGGGCCCAGATTCTCTAAATAAAGTTAAGAGGTTAACCTGTAGAAGACCGATAAGTAGCCATTTATTTCTGTCTGGAAGGAAAAAAAAGTTACAGTTTTATTGCCAGGCAAGAATTAACTTTTTTGTACCTAACTTTTCAGTCTTATTCCAGGATTCTGATTTCCACTGTCGGTAATGGTTTTTCATTTCCTCCTTTGATCCTTCATTCATTAAGTAGTTAAATACATCTCTGTACGCACTATATATTTGTATTGGTCAAGTTAATCTTGGTGCAGGTTTTACTTTGACAAATAGTTGCTGCCATGCACACTGTCCCACCCCTTGATTATTTTCACCTAATACCTCTTAAAGATGGTTTCTTATCAGAACATAAAGAGCTTTCTTACTCTCATCTAAACGTATAAAATACATCATAAGGATGTATAGTTCTCACGGCCAGAAGCAATTTAGCTAGCACCCTGCTGACAGAAACCACTCTTATTACTGCAAACAGTGCTGTGTGAACAGCCTCCTGGGTAGGTTAGAGTAGAATCATTTGTGCAGAGCTGCATGGGAGAGCCCAAGGGGCTCTAGAAAGCAAAGGAGCCTGAGGGAGGCACCTGATCCCCTACTCCCAGCCTGGCCTAGCCCATCTTCCCCTGACTTTGTGCGCTCCTGGCCTCCTCCTCCTGCTTCTTCCTCTCCATCCGAAGCTCCTGGTATCTCCAAAGAGGAAGGGCCAGCTTTCGATTCTCTCTAGGCCTAAACTCCAGCTTGTACTGTCTGGGCGATGAGGGTGCCTTGGAGAGGTGGATCTTGGGGGCTTGGGGCCTGGGGCTGCTACTGTCCCTGGGCTGCAACCACTGAGAGCACACACCCAGCACGCCTGGAGGGCTCTGGTAGGGGATGAGGACTCGGGGCGCAGGGACCACCTGTGGGGGCTGGGGTTCTGGGGGAGGGGGTGGGGCAGTGCCTAACAGCTCTGGCACAGACTTGCTTCGGGTGCCCAGGGCCGGTGCGTGGTCAGGGCATAGGGTGTGGCAGGCCGTGGCGAGGAAGGGACTGGCCAGGCTGGTTGTGATGGTCACGAGGTGGTCCAGGACACCCCCCTCCTGAGGAAACTGGGCAAAGGGGAGTCTCAAGGTGGCATGCAGTCGCTCCAGGAGAGACGGGGCAGCCTGGGCCTGGGCCTGGGCCACGAGCCCCGGCAAGGCCGACCACTCGGGCTGGTAATGCTGGCTGAGCTGCTCTACTTGGGGGCGCCGCAGCAGCTTCCGGATCCTTTGCACAGTGTCGAAGCTGTCGGTCAGCAGTGCCCACTCTAGGGCTGTCTTGCCCCGAATAGGGTCCACCGCTGTCAGGTCAGCACCTGGGAGGGGACACAGGAGTGACAAGGATGGGACAGTGACAGGTGACTTGCAGAAGGGTAGATCCTTCAGTAGCAGGACTGATTTGGGTAAGATGAAAAACCATAGAGTCCCATCCTGTTGAAGCTGGAATCTCAGTGGCCCCCAGGGGGAATACCGTAGGCTCCTAGGGACAGTACCAGCCCGGGATCTCAACTTCCAGGTTGAGACTAAAGAAGAAGGGACACCTGGGTGGCTCAGGCAGTTAAGTGTCCGGCTCTTGATTTCGGCTCAGGTGGTGATCTTGTGGTTTGTGGGATCGAGCTTGAAGTTGGAGCTCCATGCTGACAGTGAAGAGCCTGCTTGGGAGTCTGTCTCTCCTCACCCCCGCTCTGTCTCTCCCTCCCCTGCTCATGCTCTCTCTTTTTCTCTCCAAATAAATAAATAAACTTAAAAAAAAAAAAGACTAAAGAAGAAAACTGAACTCCAGAGAGAGGACAAGGCTTCAGAGAGACCTGTTGGGGGTCTCCAAACCTGGAGGAGAATAGAGACCTCCTGAGCCAATAAAGCAGTGGTGTGCAAGTTGCTCAGGCCAGGGGGAAGCCCGAGCTGCACCTTCTGGGCAGGTGGAGTGAGGTCCTGCCGGTTCCCGCTCCCCATTCTTCTCTTCATCAGCACCCGGGGTTGGGGGTAAAGAGGGGTACAGAGTTTCCTCCCTTCTCACCCCAAACGTGGTCAGATGGGACAGGGAAGGGAAGAGCTGGAGGCTGGGGTCCCCCAGGGTGATGAACAGAGGGCAGCCTCACCACGGGAAGAGTGAAGGCCCAAGACTGCACACACTGCACTTCACTCCCGAACAACCCCACACGGCCACATGCCTCAGCTACACATCACTGTGTCCCTGGAACCCTGGCTTGTCAGAGATGGAAGTCATCCGAGAGAAAGCCAACACCTTCATTATACTGGTAAGGCCCAGGGAGGGAAGCCAGCTGCCCAGGGTCACTCAGCTAGTGACAGAGCCAGGACTAGAACCCAAGTCTGGTTCCAGACATCAGCTTTTTTTGTTTTTCCGGCTGGTCTAGGTTATCCTCCCAAGCTTTCTTTTCTGAGACCAACATTCACAATGTAAATAGAGCTAGCAATAATTAGACTTTGTTGATTGTGAGAAGCTCAAGCACACTCCCCTCCTCCAGGAAGTCGGCCTAGATTGATCCTCCAGCTCCACCTCTCTTTTCTCTGTGACTATACAGCTGACTTAGTGTCAGGCTGGAAAGCTTGGGGAGTGACTGGAGGTCACAAATCCCGGTCCAGCTCCCACGCACCTGCCATGAGGAGGGCAGCCACGCATTCCGAACGGTTCCGAATGGCGGCCTTCATCAGCGCCGTTAGCCCCCGCTGGTCCCGGCGCTCCAGGTCCAGGCCTGGGTAGTAGTTGAGCAGGAGACTCACCAGAGGCACATGGCCTGCAAGGCACCAAGGACAGAGTTTAGCTCTTTGGCAGAGAGTGATGAAGCCCTAAGCATGCCCTCCACCAAGCACAACAGGGTCTGTGGTGGGAGAACTTATATAAAAAGTGTGGGGTTGTGGCTCCTTCTGAAGTGGGGGAAACTGGTAGGAGGTAAGGCCACCAGGCTGTTACCTGCTTGGGCAGCCAGCATGAGGGCTGTGTCCCCTTCTTTATCCTGCTGGTTCACATCTAGGAATGGGCAGCGGCTGAGCAGGGCCACAATGTTCTCGAAACCACGGTAGCAAGCGACCATGAGACCTGTCTGGGGGAGGGGCAGCTCAGCTCCTGCTCTTTTTTCCAGGATCCCCTTGGGGCCCCTGTGCCCTCTAAATCCACATCATTCTCAGAGATGTCCCAGCCTCTGGGAAGAGGCCCCGACCCCTTCCCTTTCCCCCAAGGACACAGGCACTGAATGCGCATGCTGGGGACTCAGGGTTGTACCAGCCGCCCTGGGAAGCACCTGGGGTGGCTCACCCTCCCATTGCCATCCACCTGGATGGCCTCCTCTGGGGAGACCCCACCGTCCAACGCGGCTTGGAGCTGGGCAGGATCATTGCGGACACAGGCCCAGTACAAGGCCCCCAGCCTGCAGCGTGGGGCAAGGGTCTCATTGTCGGGGCAGGACAATGCCTCAGACATGTCCAGCCCTCGCCGGCAGGACTGCCGCTTGTCCTCTTCCAGCCCCGAGGGGATGGGGGGCAAGAAGCCCCGGCGCTCCTCCTCACGCAGTTGCCATCTAGAACACAGAATGGAGGGGAGCAGTGTCTCCCTGTATCCCAGGCAGGGGTCCCAGCGTCCCGCCCACCTGAAGAGAAGACCAGCTGTGGGGCAGGAGCCCTAAGAGGGCAGCAGGTGGTCGCCGTGAGGACCCCAGTGAGAGGCAAGGAGAGGGTCTGCCTTCTCTCGCCCGCAGAGCCTTACCCGGTGTGTGCCGGTTCCCTGGGAGGCAGTCATTGCCGGGGGCTCCCGGGAGCACACTCTCCGGGTCTCCGGGCCGGCCCGACGGGGACTCTCTCTCCCCAGGAAGCAGAGCAGGTAACAGATGGCTGGACTTACGGAAAGAGCTGCGGCAAACACCCCGGGGCTGAGCTGGATCAAGCTGGGTTAGTAGGGGATGGGGGGCCGGGAGGGGCGGGCGCTCTCCTCTGCCAGCCACCCGGCCCCGCCCAGGAGCCGGCCCCGAGTGGGCGGGGCCCGAGTTACGGCTCCTCCCCCTGCTCCTCCAGCACCGAAAACACGCCCTTCGGTTGCGGAGGGCGGGGACGGGAGGGGGGTGTCCCCCACCCAACCCCGGAAAGCCCGAAGTCCTCCTCTCTTCCGCCGAGTAGGGGTGCTGGAAGGAGAAGGTACAAGTGCAGACGTCTCGCTGAATAAGGGCTGGGAATTGGGGAGGTAAGGGTCCGGGTTCACCTGGTCCTATTTTTTTGAGGTTCTGAGGAAATTAAAACATGAAGAATTGTCTAATTAGGAGTACATAAATTATGATGCGGGCACCTAGGTGGCTCAGTTAACCATCCTACTCTTGATTTGGGCTCAGGTCATGATCTCACAGTTTGTGAGATCCAGCCCCATTTCGCTCCAGGCTGACAGGACAGAGACTGCTTGGGATTCTCTTTCTCTCTGCCCTTCCCTGCTCGCTCTATCTCAAAATAAAGAAATAAACTTCATGGGGCGCCTGGGTGGCTTAGTCAGTTAAACCTCGGACTTCGGCTCAGGGCATGCTCTCACAGTTCGTGAGTTCAAGCCCCCTGTCGGGCTCTGTGCTGCCGGCTAAGAGCCTGGAGCCTGCTTCAGATTCTGCGTCTCCCTGTCTCTCTGCCCCTCCCCAACTCATGTTTTATCTCTCTCAAAAATAAAGATTAAAAAAATTAAATTAAAAACATAAACTTAAAAAGGAACAATGACATAGTAAGTTTCATGGACTAGCGTAGCTATGATAAATTAAATATAAACTATTTAAATTGCACTAATATTAGAATAATTGAATTAAGTTATTTATAATTATTTATCAATAATTATTAAACCATTATTTAAATTAATACTAAATATTAAATTTAATGGATCAGTTATGGACCTCAGGTGTAAAAAATTAAGCCAACTATGTTCCTCTGTTTATATGACTCCCACCATCAGCATATACAGAATCTTCTTAAAAATTTTAGTTTATTTGGTTTATCTCTTTCATCCCTGATCCCTTCAGGCCATTCTTCTCCTTCTGTTTACCAATTGGCACTTATATATTGAAAATGAACACTGTATTAAACAAAGTAGTGATGGGGGTGTTTGGGTGGCTCAGTAGGCTAAGCACCTGACTTCGGCTCAGGTCAGGATCTCACAGTTCATGAGTCCAAGCCCGCGTCTGGCTCTGTGCTGACAGCTCATAGCCTAGAGCCTGCTTTGGATTCTGTGTCTCCCTCTTTCTCTGCCCCTCCCCCATTCACACTCTAGCTCTCTGTCTCAAAAATAAACAAACATTTAAAAAATAAAAAAGTAAAAAAATAAAAAAGTAGCATTGGGGTGCCTGGGTGGCTCAGTCAGTTGAATGTCAGACTCTTGACTTCCCTCAGGTCATGATCCCAGGATTCTGGGACCCAGCCCTGTGTCCGAACTGACCATGGAGCCTGCTTGGGAATCTGTCTGTCTCTCCCTCTGCCCCTCTCCCACAATTGTGTCCTTTCTCTCTCTGTAAAATAAAAAATAAAATAGGTAGTGCTAATGTATGAATGTTTTAACCAACACCTTAGAATTGTGTGACAGAGCTCATTCTGGTCTTTTCCACCCAATGCTGCTTTTGAGATCTACTCCTTCTTGCTTTCTGTGCCTGTATAGTTAGGAGTGTCTTGGGTTGTCTGTCACCCAAAGCTGGCCTCAGCAGTGAGGTGGCCACCAACATCGATCCAAAATTCCTTTCAGTGTTTCTCCTGAACTACGGAAGGTAGTAAAAACCTAAAATGACACTTCCTCAATTCCCTTGAGTTAGGAATCTGTGATTTAGTTTCTGTTCTTGTGCAAGACATAAATTTGGAACAAAGCTAAATACCATGGGACATCTGTTTTGCTGTCACAGATCAGGACAGATGCAAGAGGGCTCCGGGGAGCAGCTTCCTGAATCATCCGCTTCCTGTAGCAGTGATTGCGGCTTCCCGATCACAGGCAGAGGTCATGTGCTTCTTGAAGCCGGGAGTCGTTTCCGAACCTAGAACATGTTTCTCCTTTATGTGGAAACTAGCCAGATTTATTTCTGTCGTCTACAGCTGAGCCCTGACACAAGTGGCTTAACTAAATAGGGGTTTATTCTTCACACAAGATTAAGAAGTTCAGGGATAAGCCGTTGGTGTTGATATAAACTAATGATGGCAGGGGCCTTCTCTGGGAGTCTCTTGACTTTTCCTCATGGTCACAAGATGGCTATGTACTTCTAGCCATGACAGTAAAATGTGGTGAACGCATGCTATGGAATTCATGCAGCGGTTAGAAGAAATCTAGTAGATTAGGTGTTAGACACTTTTTAGTTAAGTGTGACCACGTAACACGGTTCTGGCCAGCAAAATACAAGCAGTGGTCTGGTGGGTGAGGCTCTTGGGAAAATCTTTGCTCTCTTGCTTAAAGATACATACTTTTTACCTCTCTTTCTCCCCTCTTCTTCCTGCTCCATAAAATTGCATATCGTGGGGCGCCCGGGTGGCCCAGCCGTTTGAGTGTCTGACTTCAGCTCAGGTCATGATCTCACAGCTTGTAGGTTTCAGC
The DNA here is from genome assembly GCF_006229205.1 of Suricata suricatta. Lineage (NCBI taxonomy): Eukaryota > Metazoa > Chordata > Mammalia > Carnivora > Herpestidae > Suricata > Suricata suricatta. The sequence continues at coordinate 61,955,951 of NC_043709.1, forward strand.
GTTGCATCAGGCTTTGCGCTGACAGCACGGAGCCTGCGTCAGAGTCCCTGTCTCCCTCTCTCTCTGTTCCTTCCCCGCTCCCGCGCTGTCTCTCAAAAATAAACAAACATTTAAAAAACATTTTTTTAATTCCACAATGTGCATTCATCAGATTTTACTTCTTTACCCAGTTGCCTCAAACCCCCTGGCAAGACAACATGGACATCTCGGTCCGTATCTAGTAGGCCTGCAAGAGAGTGTGCTTCCCGACTGGGTATTGTCACGTCGCTCTCTCTGTCTGCAGCGCACCCACCAGCAGTGCAGAAAAGCCTCCCTGCATCCTTGGCTATGCGCTTAATTATTCAGCCTTCTAATTTGTGTCAATCTGATGGTACAGAACTATAAGGTAATATCACTATTTTGCCCTGGATTTTTCTGGTTATCAACAAGGTGAGCATCTTTCCAAATACCTGATAGCCGTTCCTGTGTCCCCTCCTGAAAACTGCCTGTTCCCAGCCTTTGTCTGATGTTCTGTTGAGTTTTCCTATCTTATTAAAAATTTTTTTATGTTTTTGTAATTTATTTTTGAGAGACAGAGAGAGACAGTGAGAGCAGGGGAGGGGCAGAGAGAGAAGGAGACACAGAATCTGAAGTAGGCTCCAGGCTGAGCTGTCAGCACAGAGCCTGACACGGGGCTCGAACCCACAAACCGTGAGATTATGACCTGAGCCGAAGCTGGACGCTTAACCAACTGAACCACCCAGGTGCCTCTCCTATCTTTTTTTGGAATTCCTTTTAATATTCTAGATAATGATTTTTTTTAAGCTTATTTATTTATTTTGGGTGGGGGAGGGCAGAGAGAGAAGGGGAGAGACAATCCCAAGCACGCTCCTTGAGCCCGATGAAGGGATTGATCTCACCACCCTAGGATCATACCTGAGTCAAAATCAAGAGTTAGGCATTCAACTGACTGAGCCATCCAGATGCCCCCATTGTCACATGGGTGTTTTTGTTTTTATTTTTTTTTTTAATTTTTAAATGTTTATTTATTTACTTTGAAAGAGAGAGAGAGAGAGAGAGAGTGCAAGCAGGTAAGGGGCAGAGAGAGAGGGAGACACAGAATCTGAAGCAGTCCAAGCTCTGAGCAGACAGCACAGAGCCCCATGCGGGTCTCAAACTCACAAACTGTGAGATCATGACCTGAGCTGACATCGGACACTTAACTGACTGAGCCACCCAGGTGCCCCTGTCACATGGGTTTTCAATGACAACACATTTGTTAGCTTTATCTGCAGTAAGCTTCACTGAAAGAAATCTTGAATTTTGATATGGTTAAATTCATCAAAATTTCTCCTTATGCTTTGTGCCTTTGGGTCTTATTTAAAAATGTCACATTCCAAGATCATAAAGATCTTCATTTCTTTTATTAATCTTGCAGTGTTATTCATTTTTATTTTCTTGGTTTTTGGGGGGGGGGGAGAGAGAGTGGGAGCGCATGAGGGCATAAGTGGGGGAGGGACAGAGAGGGAGAGAGGGAGAGAGAGCAGGCTCCCTGTTCTGCCTGGAACACCCTGCTCTGGGAATGATCCCATGACCTGGAGATCATGACCTGAGCTGAAATCAAGAGTCGGAGGCTTGACTGAATAAACCACACAGGTTTGCAGTTTTGGGGGTTTTTTTGGTTTTTTTTTTAAAGGTTTGAGAGGGGCGCCTGGGCGGCTCAGTCGGTTGGGCAGCCGACTTAGGCTCAGGTCATGATCTCGAGGTTCATGAGTTCAAGCCCCGCTTGGGGCTCTGTGCTGACAGCTCAGAGCCTGGAGCCTGCTTCAGATTCCGTGTCTCCCTTCCTCTCTCTGCCCCTCCCCCACTCATGCTCTGTCTCTCAAAAATAAATAAACGTTAAAAAAAAGAAATTAAAAAAAAGAAGTTTGAGAGAGGCAGAGAAAGAGGGAGAGAATCGCAAGCAGGCTCCATGCTGGCAGTGTCGCCGTAGGGCTCCATCCCACGAACCATGAGTTTATGACCTGAGCTAAAACCAAGAGTCAGATACTCAACTGACTGAGCCACCCAGGTGCCCCTGCAATTTTTTTTCTAATTTTTAAATGTTTATTTATTTTTGAGAAAAAGAGAGAGACAGAGCACATAGAGGGGAGGGGCAGAGAGAGAAATGGAAACACAGAATCCCAAGCAGACCCCAGGTTCCAAGCTGCCAGCATAGAGCCTGACATGGGCTCACACTCGTGAACCCCAAGATCATGACCTGAGCTGAGGTCGGATGCCTAACCAACTGAACCACCCAGGGCCCCCCAACAAATATTTTCAGACTAAAGCAGATTCCTTATTTTGTTTCTTTATCTGGGTTCCTGCCTTCCCTTATATTTTAACCTAATAAATTCTTGCTATCTAGCCAGCTTTTCTATGCTTTTAAAATAATTTACATTTATATTTTAACTAGCATTTTAAAAATAATGTTTTAAGTTTATTTGTTTATTTATTTAGAGAGCATAAGTGGTGGAGGGACAGAGAGAAGGAGAGACAGAATCTCAAGCAGGCTCCATGCTACCTGCACAGAGCCTGATGCGGGGCTTGAACTCACAAACTTTGAGATCATGACCTGAGCCGAGATCAAGAGCCAAACACTTAACTGACTATACCATCCAGGCAGCCCTTACCTGGCATTTTTGCTCTTTTACTCAGAAATATCAGTCCAGAGTCTAGGCAGTCAGGCTATTGGAAATAGAATTTGCTCTAATCCTAATTAATTAAAAAAACAACCTAATAGGAATATGGGCAAAAGACGTAATTAATTCATAGGAGAAATACAAATGGCCAATAAACATATGAAAGGATGCTTACTCTCACAAGAAAGCAGGAAAAGGCAAATTAAAACAATAATGAAATATTACTTTGGGCCCAAAGCTTAGCAAAAATGAAACATTAATAATATTAAGTGCTTACACTGTTGGGAATGTAAATTAGTGAAGTATTTTCGGAAACCATTTTGACAGTATCTATCAAAATAACAAATGTACCTACAAATAAACCCAGAAATTTTGCTTTTAGAAATCTTTCCAGAATAGTACTTGCATATGTGAACAAAGATATAATGTATATACTTCGCAGCATTGTTTCATAATGGTAAAAAAATTTTTAACTTAAATGTTCATCAGTAGAGGAAGGGCTTGAAAAAATATGCTCATGAGATTATACCTCCATTAAAAAATAATTAGATCCATATGGACTACTCTGAAAATATCTCTGAGACATCTTGTTGATTGACGAGAAAAAAACCCATATATATATATATATATATATATATACATATATATATATATGTATACATATGTGGTGTGTGTGTGTATGTGTGTGAGAGAGAGAGAGAGAGAGAGATTGGCTACTTACATGTATGCAAATGCATAGAAGGGGTTGGAACAGTCGGTAAACACTGACTGCCGCTGTGTAATCACTTAATCACTTTGAAAACAATGGTATAGAGGGGGTGCCTGGTGGCTCAGTTGGTTAAGCCTCTGACTCCAGCTCAGGTCATGATCTCATGGCTTGTGGGTTCGAGCCCCATGTTGGGCTCTGTGCTGACAGCTCAGAGCCTGGAGCCTGCTTTAGATTCTGTGTTTCTCTGCCCCTCCACTGCTTATGCTCTTTCTCTCAGAAATAAACATTAAAAAAAAATCATTACTACTTCATAACGAAAGGGAAAAAAGAATCAGAGAGATTTCCCTGATTATTTCCTCTTCTTCCTCCCCATCCTTTTATATGTATGTGTGTATATATATATATATATATATATATATTTTTTTTTTTTAAGTAATCTCTACACCAAACCTGGGGCTTGAACTCACGCCTCCAAGATCCACCGACTGAGCCAGCCAGGCACCCCTCCCCAGTCTCTCTGTACACAGTGTTCATCACTTCTCAGGGCTACCTCTGGACTGCACTCATTCATGCATTCACTCAGTCATTCAATAACTATTAACTGAAACCTGCTTTGCGTCAGACAATACTTTGGCTCTTCACACAAGTTATCATCAGTCTTGTTCCTGGCTGTTTGCCTCACCTTGGTCATCTTTGTCTCCTGCATCTTGCACAGTGTTAGCCACTCAGGAAGTCAAGTTCCCTGACAGTCTCTCCTCTAGCCTAAAGAGCCCCCCTTCCCTGCCTCCAGTACTGTTCAGCAACGACTGGAGAGGCATAGGAGACTTTAATCTGTGCTGAGAGGTGCCAAGGAAGTCTAAATAGGTATAGAAGAATTTCACAGTTTGCTTTTCAAATTATCTTCCTCCAGGCCTAGAGAAGCTACTTCTGGTTCAGCAGAGACCAACCACCCCCAGCCTCGGCAAGGGTCCTGTTCTGCAAGGCCACTCTCAGCCAGCAGGTGGCAGCCCTGGGCAGGAATTAGGGGAACATGCTCAACCCAGTGTTGAGCATAGGCTACTGGGGTTGGATGCAGGGGTAATGTCTTCGCAGGGCAGGTGCATTGGAGGAGGGTGATGGGGTCCCATTTTTGACCCAAAGCATGATAGACAGGGGATTTATTTCTTTAAATCAGCTTTAGCCACACTGGCTGGGTACCCAGAAGGTTTGTAAGGTTTCTTTTACCTTCTGCCTGAAGCAATGCTCCGTTCCATGGGGCCCTGTCCAAGCTTCTGTCCTCAGGCGGACTGTATGCTTGTCCCTTCTGAACCTCCTTTCCAGTTCCCCAGGCTGGGACTTGGCCCTACCTGTGCATGTCTTTACTGATAGAGATGATTGTGGTAGAGGGGGCCTGGAGGTTGCTGGTTAATGTGTAAAATAATGATGACATCCTGGGTGTTACAGGTACATTTCAGTCCAAGCCTTTTAGAGTCTCAGCGTGGCCGCCTTAAGGATTGACCACGAGGGAATGGTACCATCTATCAGGTTATCCTCCTTCTGATCTCTTAGGTGCTGGGGTCTTCTGATGGGAGTACACTAGAATGTTCTTTTCTTGCCACTCCAACTTCCTTCCCTTCAGTCTTGATCTTCTCACTGCCTTCTGTCTGTCCGTCTTCTTTCTGCCTGCCTGACTTCACTTCTCCATCTTTTCAGTTTTGATCTTTCTCATCTCATCGTCTGGATCTTTCCATCTTCTGTCCCTCTAACACTCTCTCTTAAGCCCTGACAACATACATTGTCCGGAGCAGTGGCTTGAGTCTCTATCTTGTCCCTGACTGTCATGCCATATCGCCAGCTATCTAATCCTTTGGGCTGGGGTCTGCACGAGTCTTGATTTGTGGAATTCAGTCGGAAGGGAAGGGGAAGACTTGGGGGAAAGTGTAGTGGCAAATCTATAGAGAAACAGCTTAGCAAACACTCAAGTCAAGTTTGGAGCACAGGCCAGTCACTGAGGAAACTCATCTCAACCTCTGCCTTTCTTCCAGGGTCTTTTTCCAGCACAGGCTCCCTATTCCCACCCTACAGGCCTGGTGACAGGTACAGCGGGGGCCAGCAGTCCCCAGGGAAATGACCCACCCCAGCTTAAGAACTAGACACGGGACAGGACCCAACACGGTGGGATGGAGAATGTAGGAGATGACCTCTGACCCCAGCTCTGGCCCCTTCTGGGGGTCCTGTGTGACCTGCCATAGGTCATGCCCCCTCTTCCCTTACCATGATCTACATCACAAAACCCACAGCTCGTAACTCACTGCCAGCCAGGGAAGTCTGGGATTGATTTAGGGCCCCCTCTGACCACTTCACCCCCACTGGACTACGGCCGCTGTGGTGGAGGTGGGGATGAGGGTCATGGGTGAAGTTCAGGCAGAGGGTCTTGACCACCAGTACATCATATCTGTTGCACTCTTAGTGGATTTGCTGGGGGGAAGGGTCCAAGCATAGGAGTTCAAGGTTCTCACTGGCCAGCCCCTTCCTGGCTCAGCTCACACCGACGGAGTAGTGGCCATGGCCTAGTAAGTATTCAGGGACAGTATCCTCAGGATTCAGACCCCAGGCATCCTACAAAATGAAGATTCTTGTTACCCACCAAGAGGGTAGTCCGATAGATCCTAAGTAAGTGCCCCTCCCCCAATCTCAGTTAAGCTAAGTTACTCAAAGCCAGATGTCCCCACCGAAGCCCATGGCCCATCACATTCTACATTTACATTTCTCCTGGTGTATTTTGTTGTTGTTGTTGTTTTAATTTTTTTAACATTTATTCATTTTTAAGAGAGTGATAGAGTGTGAGTAGGGGAGGGGCAGAGAGAGAGGGAGACACAGAGTCCAAAGTAGGCCCCAGGTTTTGAGGTATCAATACAGAGCCCAACGTGGGGCTCGAACCCACATGTGATGAGATCATGACCTGAGCCACCCAGGCACCCCATCTTGTTATTAGCTTCCGTTCATCCACCTTTCCATTCTAGAGATACCACTAAAGAACTTCCTCTGCTTGGAATATTTCAAACTTTTGTGACCATCACCCACGGTAAATACATCTACCTCTGGCCCCAGGACACATGAACATCTATAGAACTAAGAGCAAAAGTTTTATATAACATTGTATATGATGTGTTCTACTCTATTCCATTTTGTTGCATAAAAATGACTTCACAGGGGGGCAGCGCCTGGGTGACTCATTCAGTTAAGCCTCTGACTCTTGATTTCTCTGACTCTTGAATTTGGGCTCAAGTCACGATCTCTCTGATTGTGAGATCAAGCCCCACGCTGGGCTCTGGCAGTAAGGAGCCTGCTTGGGATTCTCTCTCTCTCTGTCCTCATCCCCCTCAAAATAAATAAATAAACTTTTAAAAAAAGTGGTTTCACTGGGGCGCCTGAGTGGCTCAGTCAGTTGAGCATTTGACTCTTGGTTTCAGCTCAGATCATGATCTTAGAGTTCATGGGTTCTAGCCCCACATGGGGTCTACTTGGAATTCTCTCTCTCTCTGTCCCCTGCTCTCTCTCTCTCTCTCAAAATAAATAAATAAAACTTAAAAAAATGATTTCACAGACAACTAAGGAAGTGGCACTTACAGTTTATAAGTAACCTCTTATATTTTGACATCTTCACAAGTTGTAAAGCCCATTTTATAAAGAGGAAAATCCACAGTATCTTCATAAAAGCCAGTGAGAAGGTCAGGCAGTTCCTTGGGGTTCCAAGCCAGTCTTCCATGTGCTTGTTTGCAGTCCCCTGTCCCCCAAAGCTTCTCTCTCTCCCTGTCCTCACCAACCCTCCCAATTGACTTCATTGTCTCTTTCCAGTTTGAAGGCCATCCCCTTCCAGGAACACGAGGGACAGAGCAGCTGAGTAATTCTGTTTTCTTGTCATCTGTTAACACTGCACCATCTGCCAGCTGCACTCCGGGCGGGCTCCTACCGGCTCCCTGAGAGGCTGGCCTGGGGGAGGCCGCTGGTGTCCCAGAGGCTGGACCTCCACGCCTCCCTCACCAAGGAACTCCAAAGACCCACACGAAGCTCATTTTTTCTGCTCAGTCCCAACAGCAGCGGGCTAGAATTACTGGGACAAGTAAGGAGCTGAGCTGGATGGGAGGAAGGCCTTTTTGACGTCAGAGGGATAAAACAATAGGATTCACCCCTCCCCCACTCCCAGGGCCCGGTCTTCGGGCCTCCACACCTCCACCGTGGAGACCGTGATGCTTCAGAGCTGTGAGGGTGAGCCGAGCCCTACAAGCCACTCGGGGTGAGGGCAAGGCGAGTCCATCTCCCAGGGAGCCCAGGAAGATTTATGGGGCCTCGGGTGTGGCTGGCTGTTACTCAGCCTCTGACTTTTTAATTCCCCAGTCTCCTCACCCACCCCGCCTCCTCCCCAAGAGTGCCTTTGTGCAGGACAATGAGGAATCTATAAATTCTGGGGGACAGGGGTGTGGGGGAGGGGAGCCCCAGTCATTTCAGCTCAGCATGGACAGCAAAGGGTGGCCTCCATGGGCCCGCCACATCTCATCAGATCTGCACTAGAGCCCCGAGAGAAAGGTGGGGGCCGAGCCTTACCACCGTCTTTTACAGATGAAGAAACTGAGGCTCAGAGACAAACAGTATCTCTAGTCCCTTCTTCATTTATTTATTTCACCTTTCACTCACGTATTTATTCTCTCTTACTCTTCCCCAGCTCTTTCCCTCACTCGGACATTCACTCAACAAACACATGTGTTCACTCAGCGAAAACCCATTGAGTACCAAATCGGTACTGCAAAAACACAACTGGTAAACCCTGGCCCACCCTGGAGGGGCACAAAACACTGGACTATGACTTAAGAGGGACCAAAGCATGGCTCCAACCCCAGCCTTTCAGGCTGCCAGCCTGCACCCTTTCCCTACTCCTTCCCAGCAAAAACCCACTGCAGCTGATGAAGCCCTTTCATGAGGATTTTTAAATTTAATCCCCGCGACAGCTCTGGCAATTAGGTATTCTGTGAGCCTTGCCCAGCCTCTTGCTAATGTCGCCCCAAGAGGGCAAGTGGTGGCCCAAGATCACCCCTCTGGTCAGGGGCAGAATAGCAGGACCCAGGCCCTTGACACTGCATTCCTGGGTGCTGTGGGGGTCCAGAGCGTGGGCCTGGGCTGTGGCCCTACACTTCTTCTTCTACCCACTTGTCCAAACTAGCCCTGTGCCCTGCTGCCCGCTGATCCTTCCCTAATGTTCTGTCCTCCTGTTCTGTTCTGCCTTCCTGCTCTACTTATTAAATGCCCCAGGTTCACCTGTGTTTTTATTTACTCAACTCACCTGCCCGTTGTACAACGATAACCAACTCAGAACTTATGATGCACGCATGTGTTTGCTGAATGACCACACATTCTTGTGTGTGTGTCCCCGTATGTCTCTGCTGAGGATATTAAGATCTACTTTGTTGTACAAATTAAATCAGTTAAGCCCGTGTAAAGCACTTAGAATAATGTCTGGTACATCTTAGAGGCTCGATAAGGCGTGGCTGCTAAGTTTACTGATACTGGAAATCACAGGCCTGCCCTCATATATGGGGCATTTAGGTGTTAACATAGGGATTTGCAGCGGGCTTCTCCCAGGGAATGGCCGCCTTCGAAGTGAGCCCATGGATTCGTACCCAGTTCATTTCCGTGGGACTCCTGCATTCCTTAAATGCATGCACGTGTGTTGAGCACCTCCTAGGTCTGTGCCAGGCATCGGCTAACAGAGTATGAGGAAGACACCTGCCTTCATCAAGCTGGCATTCTGGTAAGTGAAACAGACCACACACCAAGTGAATAAAGAAGAAAATTACAGAAAGCAGTTAAGTCCTGAAGAAAGAGATATAGTTAAGGGACACAATAGACCAGGCAACTGGGTGCAGGGCTGCTGGAGCATTGCGACCAGGATTGATAGGGAGCTGACATCCCAGTGAAGGATCTGGGCCGAATGTTCTAGGCAAGGAACAGAAAGACCAAAGCCAGAGGCGGGGAAAAGTTTGTCACGTTCAAGGAGTATAAAAGGCAGCCAGTGTGAGTGGCATCTGGGCAGAGGGGAGAATGATCTGGGAGAGGTCAGTCTAGGCAGGGACAGTGTTAAGAAATCGGGGCTTTCCTCCAAGGGAAGTTATGCGGTTGTTAAACAGGGAGGGACATGCTCTGATTTTTTTTTCTGATTTGTATTTTTAACATCTTCCTGAAGTTTTATGAATTGACTGTCAGGGTGCTAAGAGAGCAGACAGAAGACTTTGCAGTTGTGCCAGGAGGGAATAAGGGCTTAGACACAGGAGGTGGGGAGCAGGGGCTGATCCAAGATACATCTTAGAGACAGAAGGGACAAAATTTGCTAGTGGATTGGACAACAGGGGTTAGGATGGAAGAGGAACTCAGGAAGAACCAGGGCAGCTCAATAGGTAGAGTTACCTCTGTCCTGAGCCATGAGAGTCCTCCTGTTCTCTTTGGCCCAGCCTCTGAGCCACAGAAGCCAACTCTAGCCATTTACTCCACCCTGTCTACACTCAGCAGCCCTAAATCAGGGGCAGTCCAGACCTGCTCATTTGGACCCTTTGTAAGAAAAGGCCCCTGGCCTTCCTCCAGAAAGAGCAGCACCTACCAAGCCCAAGGCTTGGACTTCAGACCCCTTTGAGCCCGTCCACCCGGCCCTTGTTTAGGTCACAACCCGCACAACCGTACAGCTCCCTTCTCCCCAGCCTGGACCACTGGCCCAACCTGAAAATCTTAGGAGCTTTGAGACCTGCAGACGCTGGGCTTGTTGGGACATGGGCCTGCAAGCACTCGGGAGCCGGGAACGGGAAGGTGGAGCTTGGCCTTTCCTTAGGGAATCTCCCAGCCCCGTTCCCCGGGAAAGGAAGTCCCCTCCCGGGCCGGCGCCCCGCCCCCGCCCGCTAGCTGGCCGCGGAGGCGGCCGCCCCTCCCGCCCAGGAAAGCGCTCGCAGCCGGTCTTCCGGCCTCGGGCTATGGGCGGGGGAGGGTCCGATCCGTAATTGCTGCCATCTGCTCCCTCCCCTCCCCCACCCCGTCTGGGGGAGGGGCCGAGGCTCGGACTGCACGCCCCTCTGACGCGCGCTCCGGGTGCTCCCCGACCAGTCCAGGGGGCGACTGCAGGGGGTCACGGGGAGCGTGCCCGCAGCCCTTCCTGGACAGGGGCCGAGGGATCCCGAGCTGAAGGCACACCGCTTTTCCAGACACCGAAAACCAGCGTTCGGGTACTGCCCCTCGCGGGGTCCGGACTCCAAAGGATCGTGGGGGCCCGCCCGCCTGGACTCGCACGCGCGCCGTCCGCACGGTTAAGGCCGGCTTTGGGACATTGACGCATCGATCTCTGTCTGAACAGGACGGATGTGACTGTGGGCGGGAACGGGGAACCCAAGGCCGGGGCCTGGAGCCCGTGGGCCAGCCAAGGCAGCTGGTGAGAGAACTTGGCCCTCAGACACAAGGGGCCGGGCTGAAATTTCTCCCGGTTACTACCCACTCGGAGGATCTTGAGTCCGTTCCTTCGAGCCTCAGAGCCCTCAGAGTCCACTTCCTTGTCCGTAAAAAAGGGCTCCCCAGTACCTACTTCTCAGGTGATTCCAAGGAGGATGAGTTGCTAGTCCTGGGGAGAGGTGGGCGGGTGGTTACTGTGCCTTGTGTCCGGCCTGGCGGAGCCCCTGGGGCGGTGGGAATGGGCCCGGTGGAAGGTGGTTGGCATCTGGGAATCTTGAGGAGGCAGGCAGAGGGAGGGTGGGCTAGGGACAGGAGTCCAGGGAACACCACGGGAGCAGCCTCGCTGGCTTCAAGTCCATCTCTGGCCTCAGGAGGTGAGGATGCTGGCTGTTGGACCTCTTTATCCAGCACTGATGGCAGCACTGGGGGTGCTCACAGAGCAGAGGAGCCAACGTACCCTACAGCCGGGGTGGGGTGGGACCCACTTACCTGACCATTTACACATCTTCACACACACCCAGGGTCTACATAACCCCTAAGTGCTGGAGCCCGGTGATCCGGAGCGAGGCCTCCTTCTCTTCAGGGCCACAGGACCTCCCCTATCATCACAAAATGTCTTCTGTCTTCCCCTCCTACAACCTTGCCCACTCTAGCAAACCTGTGTTTGTCACAAAAGCCAGTTCCAGAGAGGGGCTGAGATACAATCCCTCCACCCCCACCCATTCCCCCCTCCAAACTGAAGGCCGGTGCCTCTACCAAGGTGAGCCCTAGGATGCCAAGCGGCCTACTCCCAATCCCCTGGAGAGGCTCTCGCTTACATGAGACATTTGGGAACCACAGCAACCATTAGACAACCCAGGGGACTGCTCCCAGGGAGGGGTCAGGATGATGCTAGGAGTCAGCGGGGTGGGGGTTCAGAGAGAAACAGAAGTTCACCGGGGACAGAAGAGGACATGTGCTGTTCCAGGCAGAAGGAACAGCCTGTGCAAAGACTTGGGAGTGTGAAAATCTGTGACAGTGACAGTACTGGGGGCGAGTGAGAAGTTCAATGTGCCTGGACCAAGAGTGTTGGAGAGGAGCTGACAGGGATGGGAGGGACTGGGTGTGAAGGGTGGCTGAAGTGACATCTCACTAGGCCAAGGGGTTTAGACTGGGGTTTGTCTTAGCAAGCTGACGCGTTTGCACAGAAAGAGCCGGACAGGAACATAAATGGCTGGAAGGAGTGAGACTGACAGGAAGTGAGATAAAAAGGTCAGTGCCAGCCCAGTGATAAAAAGGCCATTCACTCATCTCCCGGGGACTGGTGCACATGTAAGCCCCAGGGATCCCTTCTGAAGGGCACAATTGTCACTCAGCCCCAGCCAGTTATTGTCATCCTGGCATGTGAGCTTAGCATGGTCAGATATTTTCAAGAAAAGTTAGAAATGTAATAGATTTTTATAAAAACTTTTATCAAAGTTTTTAAATGTTGACAAACAAAATGGAGTGTGTGTGTGTGTATGTCCAAAACACACCTACCACAAATGTACATGCAATCACTGCAGAGTTGCTGGGAAGCTGCTGGAAGTTTTGTAAGGAGGGACATGATCTGAATAGCAGGCCTGGGTTTTAGGATGCCCACTCAGTTGCCCAGACAGTTGCAAGTGTCTGGACCAAAGGGGCTGAGGCCTGAACAAAGGCAGCTGACCTGGAGAGGAGGGAGACTCCCAGATATAGTGTAGGGGTCTTCAGGAATTAGCCCTTCATGGGGAGCGATAAGGGTTTAAGTCTCCTATCACTTTGTCCCCTTTAAGAGATTGCAAAAACATCATCCAGTTCGTGGAGAAGCCTATTTGGAGTGGGGCGCCCCTGAAAATCCTGAAGGTTCCACTGTGGCGGCCAGGCCAAGGAGGGACCGCAGGACCAGGGTAAGACATTCCAAACAGCCTGAAGAGGGAGGGACTGTGAGGGGGGAGGGGCTCAGGAATCCGCCTGGCCTTCAGGAAGACCCCAGCCAGCCCTAATGGGAACCACACGTGGGGCGAGCTGGAATCCCGGATTGCCTGTGACGTTTGGCTTTGGAATTGGACACTTGGCTCAGGTCACTCTTGAGCCGCTGAAGTCGGAGGCCTCCCAGCCCAACTCCCCCTCTAATTGCTGCCAGACACATTCGGCCCTGTACCCAGCTCTGGGGCCAGCCTGGGTCTCCCCATCTCTCACCAGAAGAGCACCTACATTCTGAGGGAGTAGGGGTTTCAGACAAGAGCTCTAAACTGCTTGATGCTCTCAGAATAGCAGAACAAGAAGTCCTTTCCAGTATCTCCCCAAACAAGATCCCCTGAACTTCACACAGATAGATCCCAGAGCCCTGAGCTGCTGCTGGCCTTGCAGAAACGGGCACCCTGGGCCTCCACAACAGTGTCTGTAGGGTGCTCTATGGTTCCATCCCCCATAGGGTTAATTTCCTGCAGGCTCTCAGGCACCAAGAGCAGGGAGCAGTCCAAAGGGCAGGGCGAGAGAGCCCTGGGAGCAAGTGGTTTGCTCCTGAAGATTTGCTGTGAAAAAAGGAAGGGGAACAGGTCTCTCCTAACACAGTTCCTGGTGTTTCTCTTCCCCTCATTGAAACACCGCCTGGCCCATGGGATGAAGCTGTGTTAGAAGATGTCCCCGAAACACCATGGAAGGCCTAGAAAAACTATCAGTCCTTATTTGAGTGGCTTCCTCCAGCCTCTGGGCCATGGCTGTCTTCACACCTGCCAAATCCTCTCCGTAACCCTACAACTATAGTGTGTTTGAATGGGGGGAGGCACTTCCTGCTTAAGTCCCAGACACTGCCAGCGGGCCCCCTCCAGGACCTCAGGCCCAGCTCCCTCCCCCTGGGTACCCTCCTTGAGAACTTCCAGGCAGCCTGCTCAACATCAGACCAGGAGCTTGGACAGACTGCATTCCTGGGTGAAGGGGAGAAGAGAGGAGAGGAGAGGAGAGGCGAGGGGAGGGGAGGGGAGGAGAGGAGAGGAAAGAAGAGGAGAGGAGAGGAGAGGAGGGCTGCACAGAGCTCCCCTCCTCCCTTCTAACAGACTCCATGTTGCCCAGCCTGAAACTCTCTCTAACCTACTGGAGACGGCCAGTGTAATGACTGCAAAGCCCTTGGCAACGGCAGAGCCACGGACCTAGGGGCGTCTCTTGAGCATGAAGCCATCTCTGCCGTGGAGCTATTCCAGTCCTAGTGGGACCTAAGGACCCAGCATTGATTAGAGTCCCACGGCTGGCACTGAGAAGTCTGTGGAGTGAGGCCACCTGGCACAGAGGGGATGCAGGGCAGAGGACTAGGGAAGCCCTTGTCATAACTCGGCACCACACTTCTGCAGGCAGCTCAATCTCCCAAGAGTCTCAAGAGACGGTTTAGGGACTACCATAGAGAAATCAGCCTCAGCAGAAGGGAAATCAGGCAGCAGTTGCAAATGAGAGTGTTGGGGAGGAGCCACGAGTGGTGGGGGGTGGCTCCGCTGAAGCTGGGGATTCAGGTAGTTCCTCCAACCCAATCCACCCCCATCCCCCAGCCTGGTTTCGGGAAGCCCTTGGAATGAATATTTAATAGCTCAGCGCCGGGCCTGATTGAATTTTAATGCGGGCGACCCGAGCCCGGAGCCGGAGTCCAGGCAATTAGTCAGGAGCCATTAACGCTGACGGAACTGATTTATGGGCGGGACCAGGCCCCGTGCGGGGGAGCCCAGGCTGCCAGAGGCCCCGGATTGGGCGGACAAAGTCTTCCGCGTCAGCCAATCCCTGCGGCTGTCTCGACTTGCTTTGCATCTCTTTTGCATAGCACTCCCGGAGGGAGAAAACCCGGGGCTGGGTGGGTAGGGGGCGTCTGCCTGAGACCGGGATCCGAGTTTGGCCCTCCTTTGGGACTGACCACAGGACATTTATGACTGGGAAATCTCTACGTTTTGCACGTGGGATCCCATCGGACATTTCAGCTATTCAAGAACAACACCCCACCCACCCCACCCCCACCCCCGCAAATCCTAGTGGAGCCCAGTTCTGGGGAGATTCAAGGGAGGATAAAAGAAGCAGAGATTAGGGCCCACCTGGGAACTCCGGGCAAAGTTGCCCATTCTCAGGACCTAGCAAAGGGCTTTGCGGTTAATCGAGACAGGAGCGTTATTGAATCCTCACTCTGTGCCCGGCACCTGCGATCCATGATTCCATGCCGTCCATGGGTCTCTCAGCTCCCCTACCTGTCCCCACTCCCACTCCCCACTTCGCCATTCAGAGAGTGTGTGGGGGGGGGGAGGCAGGTTCCGCCCTAATGGCGGAGGAGGTTGCGGGCATTCAGGATGCTGGATTATGCCTCAGAGGACTGGGAATGAATCTAAGGGGCTCCTAGAGGAGCCGGCCCCCCTCCCCTCCCTGCCCCTCATCCCTCTGACCTGTATGAATGAGCTGGGACTCAGCCTGGAGTACTCTATTGAACTATGCCCGACCCCTTAAATCGTAGGTCAAGGATTTAGCTGGCCTGTCTGCTGCCACTCTGGCAGGTGGCCTCCTCCTCACCAGCCCCCACTGCTTTCAGAGCCCTCATCCACTAAAGATGTGGATGTGGAGAGCGGGCATCCTTCCCTCACTGGATCAGCATCCCCATGGGTCCAGCCTTATCTGAGCTGGAGTGGTCTTTATTGAGGGATGGGCAATGAAAGGGGATGGACAGAGCTCTAGGCTGGGAGGCCAGCCGCTACAGGGAGCCTAATGGAAAGGTAGGCAGGGAAAGCATAGGCATTAGTCAAGGAAGGCTTCCTGGAAGAGGGAGGGGAGAGTGGACACTGGAAGGAAGGGAGGGACAGGGTCAAAGAAAAGGGGAGGAAATCCTCTGTAGGGGAACACCCTGTTGGAGGCAGGAGAAGGTGAAGTGTGTGCTCAAAACTCTCCATACATATCAGCGATGGTTAGTTCAGCATGCTGGCTGCCTAGGCAGGGCATGAAAAGATGATGAAAATGATTATGACTATTTAATGAGCACCTACTATGTACCAGCACTATGCTAAGTACTTGAAATATATTGATTCAAACTACAAGAGACTCTTAAGGATAGAGAACAAACTGAGGGTTGATGGAGTGAGGTGGGTGGGGGATGGGCTAGATGGGCATTAAGGAGAGCACTTGTGATGAGCACTGGGTGTCATATGTGAGGAATCACTGAATTCCACTTTTTAAAAAATGTTTATTTTGGAGAGGGGGGGCACGCAAGCAGCGGAGGGGAAGGGGCAGAGAGAGAGAGGGAGAAAGGGAATCCAAAGCAGGTTCCACAAGATCAGTTCAGAACCTGATGCAGGGCTCGAACTCAGGAACCAAACAGTGAGATCATGACCTGAGCCAAAGTCTGCCATTTAACCGACTGAGCCACCCAAGTGCCCCAACTGAATTTTACTCCTGAAACCAATATTGCACTGTACGTTAACTAACTGAAATTTAAATAAAAAGGCACATATATGTGTATATATATATATATATATATATATACACATATATGTATATATATATATATACACCTTTGACTAGTTTCATCTAATCTTTATAGAACCAGGGAGCCTGGGTGACTCAATTGGTTGAGTCCGACTTCAGCTCAGGACATGATCTTGCTTATGGGTTCGAGCCCTGCGTCAAGCTCTGTCCTGACAGCTCAGAGCCTGGAGCCTGCTTCAGATTCTGTGTCTGCCTCACTTTCTGCCCCTCCCCTGCTCATGCTCTGTCTCTCTCTAAAGATAAATAAACCTTAAAAAAATTAATCCTTATAGCAACCTAATGGGGTAAGTATTCTCAGAATTCCCATTTCACAGATGAGGACACTGAGGAGGGCTTGGACAAAGGGAGTAACTTGCCCCAAATCACATACTAGTTGGTGGCAGACCCCTTGTTCTGGTCCACCATTCCATGCTGTTCAACTTATAATCTTTTCATTCTCCAAATCTACCCCTGGTCCCATGTTTCTTATCTCCCTTTACCAGCATCTTCCTCATGCTCAGAACAGATTCTGTTCACAATCTCTGCCAAAAGCTTGAGAAACAATCCCATCTATATTGTCACCCAAGCCTGAGCCCTCAGTGTCATCAATAATTTCTAGTCTTGAGATCTGTTTCCTAAAGGTTTCTGAATTCTGTTCCCTCCTCCCTGCCCACCTCTGCTTGGTTCAGGCCAGGTGAGCCTTATGGAGCCCATACTGTATGCCAGGCACTGTGCTAAGAGCTTTCCTGAGTGTTCTCTTAATTAATTCTCACCAGAAGCTTGAGAGTAGATCCTTTGATTGCTAGGGTCCCCACTTCACAGATCGGGGTAGGGAAGGTCAGGAAAGGGTGGGAAGAAATCCCCAGCTGTACTGGGCTCTCCATGGCGTTGGGGCAGGGAGCTGACCCCATCAACTGAAACACAGTTTCCAAATCTCCTGCTCTTTTCAGCTGTTCTTTTTTTTTTCTTAATTTTTAAAAAGTTTTTTATTTATGTTTGAGACAGAGAGAGACAGAGCATGAGTAGGGGAGGGGCAGAGAGAGAGAGAGAGAGAGAGGGAGAAACAGAATCGGAAGCAGGCTCCAGGCTCTAAGCTGTCAGCACAGGGCCTGATGTGGGGCTCGAACCCGTGAACCGTGATATCATGACCTGAGCCGAAGTCGGTGGCCCAGCTGACTGAGCCACCCAGGCACCCCTCAGCTGTTCTTGAAACCCACAGTTTCCTGTGCTGGATCTCTGCCCTGACTGAATGCCTTTCCCTTCTTTTAACAAGAGGGATTGGGCTTCAATTACAGAGGACCCAACTTTAACATGCCCTAAACAGCAAGGACAGTTGTTTATTATGTTACCAAACAAGAAGTCCCCAGGTGAGGCTGCTGATTAATTCAGTGACTGAACAATATTACCAAAGACCTAGGTTCCTTCCTTCCTCCTTCCTTCCTTTCTTTCGTTTCCTTCCTTTCCTTTCTTTCTTCTTTTCTTTTCTTTTCTTTTCTTTTCTTTTCTTTTCTTTTCTTTTCTTTTCTTTTCTTTTCTTTTCTTTTCTTTCTCTTACCAATTTGATTGAAATTTAATTTACATGTGGTAGAATGCACACATTTTAAAAGCACAGTTTGAGGAGTTTTGATGAATGAATGCCTGGTAGCCATCATTCCAATCAATATATAAAACACTGGGGTGGTGGGGGCGGGGGCACCTGGCTGGCTCAGTCAAAAAAGCATGGGACTCATGATCCTGGGGTCGTGGGTTTGAGCCCCATGTTGGTGTATAGATTAATTAAATATATAAAACTCAAAGAAAAGAAAAAAGATATAGAACGCTGGCATCATTCCAGAAAGTTCTCTGGTGTCTGTATGTGGTCTCAATCCCTCCCTCATCCCCTGCCACAGGTAACCACTGATTCGATTTCTACCTCGGACTTCTTTTGCATGTTCTAGGGCTTCTTGTGAATGGAATCATATTGTATATACTCTTTTGTGTCTGACTTTTTTGCTTCAGACAATGTTTTTGAAATTCACCTGTTTTGTTGTCTGCATCAATAGTTGATTTCTGTTGCCAAGTAGGATTCCATCCTGTGAGCATTCTACTATGTTGCTTTCTCTTTTCTCTGCCATCTTTATCATGTTGGTTAGTGTCCCTGTACCCTGATTTCTCTTAAAGTCACAGGATGGCTGCTGCAGTTCCGGACATCACATACAAACAACATTTAGAGGCCAAGAGAGACGCTTTTTCTACTTCAGCCTCTGAAAAATCTTTCCAGAAGTCTCCCCCACAAAAATTTCCTCATGTGTCATATTACATGTCCATCCTTAAACCAAACACTGGCAGAGGGAATGGAATTCCCACAGGTGTCTAAGACTAATCGAGATTCACCCCCTGGAGCTGGAGAAGGGCTCAGCCTCCATCTGATCCCTGAGCAAAATTGAGCTTCTGTTCTCAATCAAGGAGGGCAATGGTTGTTGGTAAAACACTAACAGTGACTGCTTCATCTGCTTCTTCCTTATTAACAGAATTCAGATTTTGTTCAGGGATGAACAAAATCCCTGAGATTTTGCTCTCTCAAAGAATGTAACCCCATGCCACCCCACAGGTAAATCCTACATCAGTCTACACCAATCCTAGTAATCCTGTGCCCCCTGACCAGGGGTTGGTTTAAGCATGAAGACACTGGGAGACTCTGATTGTGGCCACCTAACAGCCAATCTCATCTCTTTTTCTATAGCAATAGTCAAATCTTATTTAAATGACACAGCCAAAAAACATTTTTAGCTTTTCTTGCAGCTAGATATGGCCATCTGACCAACTTCTGACCAATAAGATCTAAGTAGAAATGTTCTATGGGATATCTGAGAAGGTTGCCTAAAGGAGCTGACTCTGTTGAGGAACAACCTTTTGTTCTTCTGCTTTTGCCTCTTCTGATCTACAATATGGATCTGATGGCTGGAACCGCAGCAGCCATTTTGGAACATGAGGCAAATCTGAGAATGAAATCCCAGGAGAGGGATGGCACCTGAATTTCTTGTGACACTGCAACAATGGAGCCCACACAACAGCACTGCTTATCTCCAGACTTCTTTTATGAGAAAGAATAAACTTCAATCTTACTGAAACCACTCTGAGTTCTACTAACATATGCAACTAAACCTAATACTGACTAACACAGGCAATAACGGTTTCAGGTCAATGAGACCAGAGGGGAAATCTTCTGGAGGTCTCCGGGAACGGTTTCTTTGCTCTTCAAAGGAGACATCCGAGAGGAATAGATGGGCCCACATGGGATGACTGGACCTGTATTGGCCATTTTGTGACTTGAGGGAAACCATCCAGGGACACCGCCTATGTGCTGAAGGTGTTAGATGGGAAGTTGGAAGGAACCCGGGTCCCTGAAGAAGGAAGGTGTGGAGTCCCTGAACTAATCAGCTCTGGAGCTACCATTTCTCCTTTTTATGTAAAATATCATATTTGGTCAAGTCTGAAATGCACATTTGGCCACACTTTAACATTTCTGGAATCATTATACATCTCACAATCAATAGCATTTCGAGCTGCTGTCAGCCAGACAGCCGCTGTCGTCGGCTGTCCTTCCTGGGCGTGCAAGTTTTGGTGACCTTCCTGGGGTCCTCACAGGACAATGACCATCCTATGATGCTTTATTATTATTTTTTTAATGTTTATTTATTTTTGAGATGGGGGCATAGAGAGAGAGAGGGAGACACAGAATCCGAAGCAGGTGCCAGGCTCCAAACTGTCAGCACAGAGCCAGATATGGGGCTCAAACTCACAAACTGCGAGATCATAACCTGAAGTCCGATGCTTAACCGACCGAGCCCGCCAGGGCACCCCCATCCTATGATGTTTTAGTCTACAAACCATTCAAGGACTTTCTGAGTCCCGAGTGATACCTAGAAACTTTTACTGGCTGTCTGACAAGGTCATCTGCCAGCAATAAATACTCCCAGAATGGATGTCAGTGGCTTAGAAGGAAATCCTGGAGGCTGATAGTGGATGTGGTACTCAGTCTGCAAAATGGCTCCCCAAAGATCCTCACCTCCTTCTACTCATACTCCTGTGTGGTCTCTTCCCTCAGGGTTCTGGGTTGATTGTTATGACTAGTAGTATAGGGCCGAAATCATGCTATGTCTCTTCTGATATGAGCTTATGGAAAGACTGTGGCTTCTGTCTTGAATATTTGATTGTGCCCTCTCCTGGATCACTTGTTGTCGGTGAGGCCAGCTGCCACATCAGAAGACAAGCAGGCAGCCTATCGGGGCCTCTGTGGTGGAGAGCCGAGGTATACAGCCGACACTCAGGCAGGAACTGAGATCTGCCACGTGAGTGAGCTAGGAAGTGGGTTTTCCAGCCCCACATGAATGCAGTCCCTGCCAACAGCTTGAGTGCCAGCTCATGAGAGACCCCGAGCCAGAACCTCCCACCTAAACCACTCCCGGTTCCTGACCCATAGAAACTATAAGGCAATAAATGTTTGTGGGTCCCCTGGGGGCTCAGTCGGTTAGGCATCGGACTCTTGACCTCAGCTCAGGTCTTGATCTCAGGTCATGAGTCCAAGCCCTGCATGAAGTCTACTTAAAAAAAAAGAGAGAGATAATAAATTTGTTGCTTTAACTGTTAAGATTTGGGGTAATTTTTTTTTTTTTTGCACAGTGAGAGATAATTAATTCAGCAGAGCAGTTTTAAAGAAATGCTGTATCACCAAAACTTGTGATGGCCCAGATGATGAGGAGTCTATGTGTGAAAACACAAACACCAATAGCTCAAAGATGAAAAGTGATTCTAGGAGTCAGACTCTGAATGTGATAAAGTTTAAAGAAAACCTTAACCAATTTCTTTCACCTGTGTTTTCCTTGTTCTGTATGTATAAGAATAATTTATGTTAAAAAAATACATGTTTCTGGGGCGCCAGGGTGGCTCAGTCAGTTAAGCATCCAACTTTGGCTCAGGTCATGATCTCACAGTTTGAGCCCCACATTGGGATCTCTGCTGTCAGCACAGAACCTGCTTCAGATCCTCTGTCGCCCTATCTATGTCCCTCTCTCTGCCCCGACCCTGCTGGTGCTCTCTCTTTCAAAAATAAATAAGCATTTATATATATTAATATATATATTTCTATGTAAGTCTAAAAAAGCTTTCTAATTTTTTTTTATTTATTTTTGAGAGACAGAGAGAGACAGGTGCGAGCAGGGGAGGGTCAGAGAGAGGGAGATACAGAATCTGAAACAGGCTCCGGGCTCTGAGCTAGCTGTCAGCACAGAGCCCGATGCAGGGCTCAAACCCACGAACCATGGGATCATGACCTGAGCTGAAGCCAGACACTTAACCAACTGAGTCACCCAGGTGCCCTTAAAAGAGCTTTCTAAATAAATCTAAAAAATTCAAAGTGATAAGAAATCCTTGTGTCAGTTTCATTGGCAGTGTTTTATCTTTCTAATGGTACTTTCATAAAGTAACAGTGCTTCTTTTTTTTTAAGTTGATTTGTGTATTTAAAATAATTTTTTATGTCATTATTTTATTAGAGAGACAGACAGAGAGTGAGCGGGGGAGGGGCAGGGAGACACAGAATCCGAAACAGGCTCCAAGCTCTGAGCTGTCAGCACAGAACCCAACACGGGGGCTCGAACCCATGGACGGTGAGATCATGACCTGAGCCGAAGTTAGATGCTTAACCGACTGAGCCACCCAGGCACCCTGATTTATGTATTTTGAGATACAGAGAAAGAGAGAGAGAGAGAGGGCATGAGAGAACACAGGAGGGGAGAGGCAGACAGAGAGAGAGAGAAGAATCCCGAGCAAGCTCCATGCTGTCAGTGCAGAGCTGGACACAGGACTCTATCCCGCATACCATGAGATCATGACCTGAGCTGAAATCAAGAGTGAGTTGCTTCATGGACTGCGCCTCCCAGGTGCCCTCAGTAACAGGGCTTCTTAACATTAGTGGCATCTAAACTGGATGAAATATGATCACACATGTTCCTATTTTGTAAGCCACCTCGAGGGGAGTTTTCTGGTATTTGCAGCAGGGATTTGAATTCGGCATAGCATTGGACTAGGGTTGAGGAGGTAAGGATGAAACAAGGATATGACGGACAGCAGGAGGAGGTTGAGTCAGGGTTTGTGGCAAACTGCTCAAAAATATGTACGGGGGGGGGGGGTGGAGTGCGGCGCCTGAGTGGCTCAGCTGATTGGGCATCGTTTTCGGCTCAGGTCACGATCTCATAGTTTGTGGGTTCGAACCCTGCATGGGGTTCTGTGCTGACAGCTCAGAGCCTGGAGCCTGTTTCAGATTGTGTCTCCCTCTCTCTGCCCCTCTCCTGCTCACACTCCCTCTCTCAAAAATAAATAAATAAACATAAAAACTATGTATAGGAAACCCATATTGCTCACTGCTGTAGTGTGTCGGTCCTAAACCTCCAGTGGATTATTAAAAGCTGGAACAAATGTCATCCGTGGCGCCTAGAAATTGCTGGCTGCACTGGAAATGCCTGTGTTTCCCAAACAAAAATGAAGAAATATGATCTGACACAGGAGTTTTCCTGTAGTTTAAATTTTATCTCCCCCCAAAAGCCTTTGGAGTGTTGCAGCTTTGGGGCTCATATAAAGGGAAATGGGAACATGAAAAAGCAATACTTACTGGGGGCATCAGTTGCCCCTCATCTCCCACAGGTGTGGCCAACTGTTGGGCAAATGTCCAGGGGCCACAATCTAGACTGGACATGAGATCTAGACTGGGTTGGGGGCCTAGTGGGTGTTAGAATTAAGCCTGAATCATGATTCATGCACTTTAACAAATCAGCCACTTGTCTCAGGAGCATCATTTCATCCTTCCTCAAGACAGCGACGGGAGGGAGTGGGAGTCTATCATCGACCCTCTTTACGGACTGGAAAGCTGAGGCTGGGATATTCAATTCACGGGGTAAAGGGCAGACCAGAGTTTGAACTCAGGCAATCTGGCTCCAAAGCCTGTGCTCGTCTTAGCCACTGCGTTAAGGCATTTTAGATCTGTGGGGAATTTGGCAGTCAGGGAAGCCCAGGCCCCTGATTTTACAGTTGAAAAAAACAGGGGCCTACAGAGAGCAGGACCTGCCCAAGACCCACGGAGACGGGGACAACACAGGCCAGATTAGGCGTTGCGGATTTGAGTCGGTAAAAGGAGGGGGCGGGGCTGGAGGAACAGAAGTACTGCCCGCCCCACCCAGCCCCTGTTACAAAGTGCCCTTCGTTCTGCTTTGGGAAGGGTACAACTTGTTGGCGGCGGGTGGGGGGCGCTCGGAAAACCACCAGCCTTCTTCATTCTCGGGATTCCCGAGGAGGCCATTGTCGGGGGAAGGAATGTTCGTCCAGCAACCCCGAGGGGCGGGGCCCTTTCCGGGCACCAGACAAGCCTGCTTTGTGCTCTCCACCCAGGGCCCCTCCGGGCAGGCTGTCACTAGCCAGGCTTTCTGAGCATCTTTCTGGATGTCCAGGCCGGGTCACTAAGGGATGAAGCGAGTAGAAACGGCGTGGGCCTTGTGGGAAGCACTGAAAGGCCAATCTCGGAGGACTGCCAGGAGGAGGTATGAGAGCACCACCCAGAGGCCTGAGATAGTGGCTCCTCAAAGTTAAAAATATGCATTCCTAGGGGCGCCTGGGTGGCTCAGTCAGTTACATGTCCAACTTCAGGTCATGATCTTGCACTCCATGAGTTGGAGCCCCACATTTTCCAACCCCAGCACACCCTCTGTGCTGACAGCTCAGAGCCTGGAGCCTGCTTCAGATTGTGTGTGTGTGTGTGTGTATCTCTCTCTATCCCTCCCCTGCTCACGCTCTGTCTCTCTTTTGCTCTCCCAAAAATAAACATTAAAAAAATTTTTTTTTAATATGCCTTCCTAGCTTCCCATTAGAAATTTATCCTAACCAGACATGCACAAAGGTGGATGTTAAAAGTCTGTTCATCAGTCTTTATTTGTGAAAAAAACAAAAAACAAAAAACTAACAACAAAAGAAACCTGTTAATTCTTGCATGTGCACGTCATGGAATATTAGGCTGTCATTAAAAATTATGTGGTATAGGGGCACTTGGCTGGCTCAAGGGACTCTTGATCTTGCGGTTGTAAATTAAAGCCCCACACTGGGTAGAGAGCTTACTTAAAATAAAATCTTCAAGGGCCACCTGGTTGGCTCACAATGTTGAACATCCAACTCTTGATTTTAGCTCAGGTCATGATTGTGGGATGGAGCCCTGAGCTGGATTCTGTGCTGACAGCGTGGAACCTGCTTGGGATTCTCTCTCTCAATCTCTCTCTCTCTCTCTCAAAATAAAGAAATCACCATTAAAAATACAATAAAAAATAAAACTTAAAAATTATAATAAATTTATTTATAGACAGGAACAGATATTCAAAATATTTGTCTATTGAGAAAAGCAGATTACAAAATAGTGTAGAGATCTGTCTCGATAGACTTATATCGATATCTAGAATAATATCTGAACTACTCCAGAGTCTAACCACTGGTTAGCTCTGTGTTGTGGGATTAAGGGTATATGATTTTTTTTAATTAAAATAAGTTTATTTGTTTATTTACTTATTTATTTACTTACGTACTTATTTTTGAGAGACAGTGCAAGGTGGGGAGAGGCGAGTGAGAGAGGATCTGAAGCAGGCTCCATGATGACAGTACAGAGCCCGATGCAAGGATTGAACCCACAAACGTTGAGATCATGACCTGAGCGAAAGTCAGCCACTTAAGCCACCTTAAGCCAAAGTCAGTGACTGAGCCACCTACGCGCCCCAAGCCTATTTGATTTTTATTTGTTTTTAAATTTTTTTTATTTAAAAAACTTTTTTTTAATGTTTTTTATTTACTTTTGGGAGACAGAGAGAGACAGTGTGAGCAGGGGAGGGTCAGAGAGAGAGGGAGACACAGAATCCGAAGCAGGCTCCAGGCTCTAAGCTAGCTGTCAGCACAGAGCCAGACGTGGAGCTCGAACCCACGAACTATGAGTTCATGACCTGAGCTGAAGTTGGAGGCTTCACTGACTGAGCCACCCAGGCACCCTGGCTATTTGATTTAATATATATCTACATGTATATATGTGTGTGTGTGTGTGTGTATGTATATACATATATATATAGTTTGTTTTGTGCTTTTATCGATATGTTCTAATTTTTGTGAAAAGGTGTTTCAGTTGTGTAACAAAAGTGTGCGCGCACGCGCGCGCGCGTGTGTGTGTGTGTGTGTGTGGACCACCACTGCCTGCTGCTCTGGGCTGGGCATCCCCCACCAGAGAAGTTTCTCCAACATGGCTCCCGCCCTCAGAGGGGAGGCAGAGACAGCTGTGGAGCATCAGAACGAGCCAGAGCATGAGACGAGCAATGTTTGAGCCTAATGATAACAGAAACTGTTCACTTAGCACGGCACAAAGTGCTTCCACACGCATGATCTTATTTGAATCCCGCCACAACCCTCTCAGGTCACATCATCCCACTTTTACAGGTGAGGAGACAGGCTCCGGAAGGGTAAGTGGCCCCCCTAGGGGCTGGGATTCAAACCAAAGTCCACCACCTTACCCTGCCGCCTCCCACTCTCATCCCAGCATCTAGCCTTAATTTGTCTACCTGTCCTTCTCCTCCACGGACTGTGAGTTTGTCTTAGAAGCACTGGGGTTTTAGTCAAGTCTCTATTCCCACAACTTAGTAGCCTTAGGCATCAGTACCTCCTATTGAATGAATGAATGAGTATCCAATCTGGAGCCCTGGTGAAGCAGGTCATCCATAAGCCTGTTCATTGTAGCTTGTGTCTTTTTTATTTATTTATTTTTTAAATTTAAATCCAAGTTAGTTAACATGTAGTGTGACACGTAGCCTGTGTCTTTTGATACTTGCATTCTCTGCACTTATTTTCCTTTGGTTCTTTAATATTAGCAAAGCCTTTCGGAAAATGGCTGACAGCAAGAGTTGTCATGGGAACAGATCTCTGTCTGGATTTGAACCAAAACTTTAAAAAGGCAGAAACACTCCCACTGCTTGCGACACACACAAGGAACTGGAGGCAGCCACCCTGGAGGCTGATGGTGCAGAGGAGGGACCCTTGGTCAGCCTTCCTTCCTGCCTGGGGGGAAGGCTTCTATTGAGGACCAGTGCTTGGAAAGGATGGGGATTCCACACACTGAGCCACTCCGAGCATCACCTTCCTGGACCCCAGACCCCAGGACCATAGAGGTGGAGGGTTCAAGGGTGGGTGGTGGGCCAATCAAGGAAGACATCCTGGAGGAGAGAACTGGGAGGTTTAGGAAGGGGAGGAGACCAGGGCAGAGGGGAGAAAAGCAGAGGACATGCCTGGGCAGTTAGTTGGGCGCTGGGTGATTTAAGTACAACCAGATGTGCTGCGAGTCTCCTGTCAGGCCCAGTGAGGGCAGGCAGAGTGGGGGTGGGGAGCCCTCTGAGCCACTTGGATTTCTACTTCCCCATTCTGCCCTGGATTTGTAAGCTTTAGGGAAAGGAGAAACCCAGCGGGAGTCTAGAGGAGATGGCATGTGAGAGAGTGAGCCCTGCCGTCTTGGATTAGTCTTCTGCCTTTGGACTGGGCACAGGAAGGGAAGGGTTCCTCCAGGAAGCAGGGCATTGGGCTCAACTCCTGGAAGCTAGGAGAAAGGATCGGGAGAGCTCTGGGGTAGGGATTATCAGTTCTGCTGGGGGTAGGGGATAGCTAGGGAAGGCTTTACAGAAGAAGGCTTATCTGAGTCGGGTTTTGAAGAATGACTGGGAGCTCCCCAGGCATAATAGGGGCAAAGATACTCCAGCGAGAGAGACTCAGGCATTAAATTGGTGTGGATTTTGAGTGACAGGTTCTGTGGGGCTGTGTTATAAAGGTTCATGAAGGAGCTGATGGTTGAGCTTGGGGTGCTGGCCCAAAGTCTGTTCTGCAGGATGGGATAGTGGGGTGGGGGTGCTTCTGTTCACAGAACAAATGGCACCAGGGTCCCCAAGAGGTGGGCCCCTAAGGGAAAGGAGGGGACTGGTGGCCAGCCTGAGCTCCTCCTCCTAAGTCCTGTGTGTGGTCTGGCACAGAGCTGTGTCAGCCTAGGACAGTTTTTTCTAGTTCTTATGGAGGCTCTTAAGAACTCCTGGCTCAGTCAGTAAAGCATGTGACTCTTGATCTCAGGGTTGTGAGTTCAAGCCCTACCTTGGGTGTAAAGATTACAAACAACAACAACAACAAAACCCCAGCCACTGGCTGTGGTGGGGATTGGACCCGGACTCACTGGGAAGGCAAAGCTGGTATGAGTGCACAGAGAGCAAGGGGCTGGAGCAGCACTGAGGAGGCACTGAGAGATGAACCTTAAAGGCTAGAAAGGTAAGATCTGGGGCCCCCCCTTTGTGGGGGGAGCAGCCTGAGCCCTGGCTAGCAGGCAGCACTAAACGGGCTGGGTGTGGTGTCTCTGGGCGCACCCCTGGTCCCCTAGCCCCAGGATGAGCCCCGGGACGCATTTCCTTCCTTTCCTGCTTCTTAATGATTCCTGAGTGGCCCATGCAGTGGACCACAAAGAGAGCTCTCTCCACCCTTTCCTCTTCCTCTCTTCCATTTCTTTCTCTCTTCCTCCCCACTACCCCCCCCCATCCTTCCCCAGGGCCCTTTTCTTTCCTTCCTCTCCACCCCACCTGCTCCTCCCTCCCTCCCTCTTGGCTTCTCACATCTTCCCTCTAACTCTCTTTTCTCTCTTTAAAACTCTCAACGCTGGTTCTCCCGGGCCAGCTGGGTTAGTTTTCTTCAGGTTTTCAGAAAGGCCTTGTTGCAAGTCTGAACCCTGAAGGTCATATACTGACGCATATATACATGCTCTGTACCCACCCACACCCAAACATAGCACCTGCCTTCCCTGGGAGTGGGGTTGCAGGAGGAGGGGGGGGCGGAGCAGGGGAGGGGATTCTCTGCTTTGGATGTGATACATGCAAAAGGATTAGGAAAGAATGGAGGGCCCGCTGCAGAAGCCAAGCATTACTTCCATCATTGCCACTATTATTATCCAATCCACTGCTGGGCACTTGACCTACCCCTGAGCTGATCACAAAACCAGCCTGACTCCTGTCCACAGCAGGGGGCTCTCAAGGCGCAGATCCCTTGGCTAGGGACAGTCAGAAAAGGGGTGAGCAGGGAGTCCTCAGAGAATAGACCCCCATCACCCTGCCCAGGAGAGCAGAGGGAGAGACATGATGAAGGGGCATTTGCTACGATTGAGTATTTGTCAGCCCAGGAGGCTGGGTGATGTATTAACAGGACTTTAATGAGCTCGGGAGGGGGAGCCACACTTCATTGCCTGAGCATTGGTGCAGGATGGGGGGCAGAGGGGTGAAGAGGCCAGCCGCACCCCCACCTGCCAACTAACCGCCTTAATGTGACCCAGGCTAGTTTGCCCATCAGAAATAACTCAGCACCTCCAAGATGCAGAAGATTCCCTCCTGGGGGCCAGCATGCTGACCAGTCCTACTATCTTACTGGGAAGGACTTCCTGAGGTCTAACCTTGTCCTCCCTACCAGCACTGGAGGGTTCTGGGGGAAGAGGGAGATCTGGACCCTTGCTCCAGGGCAGCACATTATCAATTCTTCCCTCCAGCCCTACTCCTGCCATCCACCCCTACCCGAAGCCTGGTGGAGAATGGCCCCCAGAGACACCCAGCCACAGTGCCCTGGCACTGCCAAGCTTGGCCTCCTGGCACTAGTCCTGTTGGTTGAGATCACTCAGCTCCTGTGGACATTGGCTTCTCTCTCAACTCTTGCCTCTGACCTCTTGGGAAGCAGGACAGGTGGGGTGGAAATCTTATGGTGGATTCTAGATCCAGTTTTGCTGTGTGACCTCAAGAATGTCACTTCTCCAGACTTCAGATGCTCCATCAGTAAAGAAACACCCAAAGAGATGAGTTCCTTTTATCTCTGTTACCCTAGGATTGCCCCTTCAGCAGGGAGTTGAGCCCCCTAGGGTAGTGGCTGTGGTCCCTTTATCCTGCTTTTCTGATTCTGAAGCCAGTGCTGCCCTAGCACAGTGAGCCTTGACACATCTGTCCTTCGTGCTAGGGTGTGGTCCTGGGGATGTGAAGTGGAGAGGAGGAGAGGATTCTGGGGGTGGAGAAGTTCCTCATCTTGGTAAGTTCCAGAACTTGCTTGGGCACTAGTCTTGCCTCCACATGTGGGACACTGGGCACTCAGTATCTCCTCCAAGAAACCCATCCTGACCCTCCCATCTAAGCTCAGCCCCATCTCAGACAACCTCCTAGGGCTGCTTGCCCTGCAGCCTCCCTTTCCCACCTGGACCAGCGCTAAAGCCCTGAGCCTGGCCTGGTAGAATCCTGGCTACCCTTGGACCAAGAGCTCCAGGGGGACAGGGATGTGCCTTTGAGACTCTTCTCTGCTGTCTCCAGCCTCTAGCTCAAAGCTTGGCACAGAGTCAGCGCTCAACGTGTCTGTTCAGTGACTGCACCAAGTAGTGAATGCCTTTGGATACCTCTTGGCAGACCAAGAGGTCTGGAATTCATTCTCCCTCTTCCACCATTCATCCTGCTTGGCCCAACGTGAATGCCCCTTCCTTGGGGAAGTCCTCCAGTGAAGCTGGCCTTTTAGAACTCACACCCTGCCCTCTGCTGTCTAGGTCTAGGGCTTAACCACGGCCCCTCCGAATGGCGTAAATGCGGAGAGGTGGACTTGAGCAGCTGTGTGTCCCTCCCTCTGCCTCCTGGGCTGAGGCCATCTCCGAAGCAGTAGGTAGGAGCTCAGTTCACCTGAGGGAGGGAGGATGAGAGCATGAGTCAATAAGGCTTTGGCCAAGGGGCTTAAGGCTGGACTGGGCAAGGGGGTCTAGGGCGGCAAGCTGACGGGGCGGGCCGGGCTGGCTGCCTTCCCCTTTGGCTGTCTTCCCCTTTGCCCTTCGACCCAGGAAACCTCTCACACCCAGCGGCCACGCTCAGTGGCCCCACTCAATCCCGGCCTCCCCCTTCGGGAGATCGCTCCCCCACCTTTACCAGCCTGCCTGGTCTCCACCCCCACCCCAACTTCCCGCTCGACGGCCCGGGAGAGGCCGGAGCGCGCCGGAGAGTGGCGCAAGGACACTATCCACACCAAGGGTCATTTGCTCTTTTCTCCCCCTCTGTGGCTAATTTATTTTAGAGCTAGGGGAGGGAGGGGGCGGGGCCAAACCGGGAGGGTTGAG
>NC_043709.1:61986556-62013876 GCF_006229205.1 Suricata suricatta
GAAGGGCAAGGCCAGCCAGAGACCCGGGCGGGTGCGTGGGAGCCGAGGGTCACTTCCCGGGGGGAGGGGGAGGGCAGACAAGGGGATCTGGTCTCTGCAGCCGACCGGCACCCTCTTCGCCGCCCCCTTTGGTGAGGAGGCTGCAGCAATAGCGAACGGCCGGCTCTGGGGGGAGCCTGCGGGATTGGGGGGTGGGGAGCCAGGATCTGCGGGTTCGGGTCCCCAAAGGATCCTGTGTCCGGAGCCCGAGGGCCGGCCCGCAGGCCCCTCCCACTCCGTCAGGTCTTTGTCCAGCGGCCCCTGTGTGTGTGTGGGAGGGGGTGGGGGCTGGGTTCCCGGCCCGGAGATTCCCCAGCATCGTGACGGGGCAGTGACAGGAGACCGAGGCCACTTCGGGCCCTGCGCCCCCAACGCCCACCCCCTTCCTTTCTTCTCTTCTGGCCGGGGAGAGTATAGCCCCATCTCAGAGCCAGGGCGTTGCAAAAAGCTGCACTTACCTTCACCCGTGGGCTACTGGCTACAAGGGAGACCCTCTGAGCTCTCGGCTCTCTAGAGAGCGCCCCTTAAACTTGCCCACTCCAAGAGCCCTCTCGGTCTGCACAGAGCTTCCCTTGCTGGGAACCCGCTCTGTCGAGGGACCTCCGCGGAAAGGTGGGCACACAGTAGGTGCTTAGCAAATGTGGGCCCCCTTCCCCAGCGCCCGCGGTCCCCGAGCGGCTCCAAGCGCGGAGGAGGCCTGGAAAGGGTCTGCGCGGGGAGAGAGCGAACGGCCTGGAGCCTGCGCCCAGCGGCGGCCTGGAGCGCAGGGGTGGGTGGACGGGTGGGTGGGCTGTTAAAGGGACGGTCACTAAATCAGGATTAGGCCGTGGGGCTGTCAGGCTGCCTGGCCCTGTCTCCATGGATACCTAATTTGGAGGAGAATAGAGGACGGAAGAATGTTTGTGTTGTGGTCTGCATGGGCTGCCGCGGCTGAGCGAGCTCTTGCCCTGGGCCAGGCAGCGGGGAGCCGGACTCCTGCTCCCGGCCCACTCTGGGCTTCTGCGGGGGGGCACTTCTCGGTTCTCGGGGCCCAGAGCCTTCCCTGTGGAGTCTTCAGAGTGAGAGGGATGGTGCCGGGGTCCAAAGCCCCCTGACTTGCACAGGGAGTCCCAGAGCCCCCGGAGTCCAGCCTGAATCCTCCAGGCACTCTCCTGGATACCGCCGCGCTGAGGTTCGCCTCCCCAGACCTGCTGGCCGGGAGCAACCGCCATTCTCCGCTGAGCTTTGGCCTCGGAGGACCCACGCGCTGGGCTGCTAGGTGCCGCGGCGCTGCCGGGACCCAGCATTGGTGCGCGGACCCCGCGGCCGCCGAGCTGCGGGCAGGGGGCGGGGCGCGACTTCTTGGGGTGGGCGAGAAAGGGGCGGGGCTTGTCGGCTGGCTGCGCTGGACACGGTGACAGGCCTCGTAAATTCCCCCTTTCCCATATTTAACACCATTTCATTTATTTCCACTCGAATCTGTTGGTGTCCGCAGCAGCAACCCCAGTGAGGAAGGCCCCTCGCCCTGGCTGTAATACCTTCTGGGGGGAAGTCCTCTTGGGCCAAGGGGAATTTAGCTCTATAGGGCAGTAGAGTTGCCCCTGGTGGGTTCCAGATAACCTAATTCCTCAGGGGGACCTACATTTTCCTTGGAGAAGTGGGGGCTGAGAGGCACAGGGAGGAGTGTGGCCTCTGGGGCCCTCTGGGATTTTCTGGCTGTGGTCTAAGAGTGGGTTGGGCTGAAGATCCCATGGGTGGACAATTCCAGTACAGGCTGGAGGAGGGTAGGGGAGAGGGGCCCGACCAGTGTGTGTTGTTCCAAAGGCCCTTTCCTGCCTTCCTCCTGGTCATCCATGGCCGCAGCTTTTTATGGAGCGAGGGTCCCTTCCCCTCCCCTGCCTGGGCTGCAGCTTTATTGCTGAGATCTCAGACTCTCCACGCAATTTCACGCCTCTCTGCCCTTGCTCTTGCTGTTCCCTCAGCCAAATGCTTTCTCCATTGTCCCTGTCTTTCCACAACCTCCTCATTCTTCAGGGCCCAACTCGGATGCCATACTTCCTCCACATAGCCTCCCCAGGGCCCCCAGCTCCTGTCACTTGTTCCTTCTGCTGTATTCTCCAAGCCCTGCACCTGTGCCTCCCTTCAGCTTTTGCGGCTGATTCCACACTAGGCTTTGCCTCCCGGAGTCTAGGGATGAAGCTCATACTTCCCTGCACCCTGCCCACACTGGGCCTGGCACAGAGTTTGGCACCTTGTGGCTGCCCTGTGAATATTTGTTGGCTGAATACAAGGGCTTTTGTGAGGGCCGCTTGCAAAGCGTGGAATCTGGCCACTCTCAGGCAAATAGCTCTGCACTCCTGGGTGGGTGGAGACCCCTGGGTGGGTCTCCTCCTCCTCCTCCTCCTCCTCACTACTGACCCTCCCCCACCCCCAAGTTGAGGAGGACTTTGCCCCTTCCTTTCCCCACAAACCAGCATTCTTTCCCTGCCATTATCATCCTGTTAAACAGAGAGGCCAGTCAGGATCCATATGGATCACATTAACAATTGCTTATTATCTGGGCCACGACTGCCCCCCCTTCACCCCCAGCTCCTACTGCTGTAGTTCGTGGACCCTTAGGAGCCCAGCCTCCCTGCCTCCCCCTCCCCCCACCTTCGGTCAGCCAGGGAGGGCAGGGGACAGGCTGGGCTCCCTCACCCTCCCTGTGCCTTCTCGCAGAACTTCGATTCTCTTCTTGACTTGGCTGGCAGTTAATGACTCCTTTCCCTGATTTAATGAAAACCAGGCTCCCCGCAGAAAGTGTGGCTCAGTAAGTTTCCAGGACTGCAGCAGGGAGAGAGAGGTGGACCTAAGGTCCGGGTGCACCTGTGGTGGCAACACTGGCAACAGCGGACAGAAGCTGGGGGCTGGGGCAAGCCACACTGGGCCAGCCATGGGGTGTTCTGATGTCTTCTGCCACCTCAGCCCTCGGTTGGCCCTACTCCCTTCTGATGGGATCAAAACAGGAGAGGCCCTGCATGGCACTGGGTCCCCAGCCTTTGCTGCAATCAAAGAACCTGGAAAGCTGAGAGTTTCCTAGAGCTGCAGTGGAAGCAGCCTGGAAGGGTGGGGAGTGGGTTTCTGCTTAAATGCACAGAGCCCAAGAGCACTAGGGATGGAAGGGGTCTTCAAGATTGCCCGTCACTTATTCTGATTTATGGGCCCCTCAGAGGGACTGATGAAAGCCGTTCCCTGAAAAATGCACTTTTCATTGACCCCCGCCTTTGCATTCTACCTTGGAGGGTTCTTGGGCCCCCCCAAAGCCCATGGGGACCCTGCATGGAGTTTTCCCTTTAGTCCGGGCCCCCGGTGATGTGCAGAGGGCCAAGTAGGCTGGTAGCCCAGGACTCCTGACCTCCACACTCAGTGCTGTCTTCATGGCCTTATTCCTGGCAGGGGGCTAGCATGAGCCAAGGGACCGGGGTGGACACTGAGATGGGTCAGCCTTCCAACTGTGATGGGTTCACACTGCCTGTGTTGGTGTAAGGGCTGGTCATGTCATCTCTGAGTGTGTTGCCTGGAGAGAGGACCTTCAAGGGATTTTTTTGTTTGTTTTGGAGTCTACTTGTACCTAGCAATGTGGTCAAGTGGCAAGAAAGTCTAACTCTTTTCTGACCATTTTCATAAGTGTCTCGAATCATAATTAACACTTAAGTAGCACATATTAAACACTCTGTATCTCACCTGAGAAATGGTGCCCTCATGAGTGTGATCATGAGGACTAAATGAGGCAAGAGCCGAGATCCCTGAATTCCAGCCTTGAATGACTGTGTGCTGTGAGGACTGTGGTGACAGGCTCAGGGCTGCCATTGCTGTTGATGCCCAGCCAAGAAGAGGGGGCTGCATGGGAGCCAGCCGGGGGCCCTTGCTTTCTATTTCTTTTGAGCTAAGGTGTGGGCAGTCTCAGCCTTTGCAATTCATCTTGGCGACTGGAGGTGGGGCGCTGTGTTCTCCGGAAATGAAAAAACTGGGCTATGGTCATGGGCCAGTCTCCACAGGGCTCTGATACTGACCCCATTTTATTTTATTAATTTTTAATTACAGAAAAAAATGTTAAGTAAGCTCTACACCCATCGTGGGGCTGGAACTCACGAACCCAAGACCAAGAGTCACATGCTCTACTGACTGAGCCAGCCAGGCACCCCAACCTGGCCCCATTTAAAATGACTAATTGTGGGGGCGCCTGGGTGGCTCAATTGATTAAGTGTCTGACTTTGGTCATGATCTCGTGGTTCTTGAGTTCAAGCCCTGTGTCGGGCTCTGTGCTAAGTGCTCAGAGTCTGGAGCCTGCTTTAGAGTCTGTGCCTCTCTGCCCCTCTTCTACTTGTTCTCTGTCTCACTCCCTCTCAAAAATAAATAATTAAAAAAAAAAAGACCAATCATGGACCCCACCCTAGGGGCCAAGCCCTGGGCTGCAATGACCTGACACGAATTAGGTATAATTGCCCTGGATGAGTCACTCTGTTTGGGTCTCAATTTCTCATCTGTAAAATGGGAATACACTAGAGAGTTCATAGGTGACAGAGGCCCTGATTTTAAATAGTGTGCCTTTTTGTCTCTGAAGTACATGCCTGCCTCTGGGGACCTGCTGGGGACCTCAGAACCCAGAACACTGGAGAACCACCTCCATGTTGGTGCAAGGAGAAAAAGAGGGCATGTGTGTGAAAGTTCTGGACCATCAGCGAAGCTCCCTCCAAAGTAGAGTCAGAGCAGAGAACGGGGCTCAGGAGGTGGGCGAGAGGAGAGGCAGCTTGGCTCCCGCAGCAATCTGGGAGGGGAGAGCACACCTTCCTGTGTCTCCCTTCATGGCCCAGGCAGACTCAGGCCACCTGGTTCCTAGCCTCAAGCTAATCCTCAGTTGGGGATGGGTCGGGAGATGTGAGACCAAGGATGCACTCTACCCTTAGCAATGCTGTATTGAGTACCTGCCAGGTCCTGGGGTTCTGGTCTACCCCCAAAGGGGGCCCAGTCAGGGTTGGGATTCCTGGGCCCCTGAGACTCCCTGCACACTCATTGGGCACCAATGCACCAAGCCCTGAGCAGGGCAGATCTCCCATAACAACCCTTGGCGTCCACGTGGCCAGGGAGGACCAGAGGACCTTCCCCAGCCCTGGCCTTGTTTGCTGTGCTACAGACATGGCCCACCTGGCAGAGGCCGTGTGCCAGGCCCTGCAGATGTTTGTCCAGGTAGTTCTTCACCACATCCATGGCTTTCTGATGCCATCCTGCTTTCAAGGAGCCTACCAGACAGTTGGGCACCAGAGAAGAGGCCCAGGGACAGGCTGCGCTTTCAACGACTGCATTTCTGGTGTTTTCCTGTGCGGATGGGAGTCAGTGACAGACAGCAGAGTGGTGCTGCTTAGGGCTGTGGAGGGAGCACAGGAGGGGCCGGAGAGGGGGGATTCGGGGAAGAGACCTGCTACCCGACTGTGGGGCTCCACTGAGGAGACTGAATTTCCCAGGGGAGGCCATTTATAGGTGAGGGAAGCCCATTTGGTGGGAATTAGTAGGAAGCTGGGAATGTTCTCCTGCTGCTGACTGGCCTCTTTGGTCCTTGTATGGTCAAGAGGCTGGGGCTATCTGTTCTTCTTTCTAGACAGTGAGGAAAGAAAGCTGGTATTCAGGTTATACTGAAGAGGGAATGCCCTCCCCCCATTGTGCAGTTCCACAGCTACCCAGGATGCCAGTCAGTTTCTTTGGGGGCAGAGGGACTCTCTGCAGTCACGCCTTCCACCCAGTTCTGGAGACAGCATTCATTAGCGGCCTGACCCTTACTCTTCTCTTTCCAGACTGACTGTGTCCTGTCTGGGATGGCCATCCTCCGGTCACATCTTCCATCCTGGAGGATGGGGCCAGAGAACATGGCAACACAGGATCACCCAGTCATTACGGCATAAGCTTTTTGGAGGTCACATGCCACCCAAACTGACTCAGGTCAACTTTGGATGTTAAACTTGGCTGAGGGGAAGGGCTGGGGGTGCTGGAGAAGGGGTTCTACCCAGTCTTTTGTGCTGAAACTTGTGTTCAATGACCCCTGAGGAGTTCATGGGTAAAACTGTATTCTAATACAGTTTTGTAGCCTCATGTATTTTCAATTTCTGTTATTGTTATTTTTAAAGGTTTTCATTTTAATTTTTTAAATTTTAGTTTTTCAGGTTGGAGTTTTAGGGGGGTGAGCCCCTTGTCGAAAAAGATGGAGGCGCCTCAGTGGGGTGGGGACGGCAGCTGGAGCTTGGGCGGGGTTCAGTCTGAGGCTTGCTGGGTTTGCAGGGCAAGTGGGGAGGCCCCACCAAACCTGCAGAGAGGAGGGAGGAGCCCTTCAGGCTGCCCGGAGTGCACCTCCCAGGGAAGATAGCTTCTCAGGCTGGATGCCTCCATGAGCGGGGAGCTCATCACTTCCGGGGACGACTCACATGTTCAGACAGCTAACACTAAGCCAGACTTCTTGGAGGGTTCACCTCTTTGGAGAAGGGTGGAGAGTGGCGTGGCCGTGCAGAGCCGCACAGTCAGCCACCCAACAGTCACAGTCATTTAGGGATCTGGAGATATGGGTCCTCAGAGTCTTTCTTTCCTGAGTAAACACTCCCATCCCCCGCCATGGCTGCCCTGCTCCTCTCTGATCACTCCCCTTAGGGTTGGGGGCTCAGGCCTGCAAGGATGCATTTGGTCCCAGGAGAGCCACTCTGGAATGTGCTGAGCTCTGGGGTCTGTGGCCGAAGCTGGGGGCACCAAAGGAAGAGGGCTAAAGGGAGGCAGGGGAGGTTGATGATGGCGGGAATCAACTGATACCTCCATTTTTTGAGCTGTCAAATGGGAACAGTAACATCTGCTTCTGACAGGAGAGACAGAAAAGCATCTGGGTTAGAAAGCCCCCATGGGTGTCACCACGCCCTCGCTTGGTGACTTAGACAAGCTGACTGTGCCTCAGTTTCCTCCTCTATAACATTAGATCCCAGTGGAGATATGTGGATTCACCGAACTAGGGTGTAGAGGTCTCTTAGAACTGTGCTTGGAGCACGTGCCAGGATCCCACACATCAGCAGACAGGCAGAAGGAACTGCTGTGGTAGGTCAGTCTTTGCCTAGCACCCTCTCCCCAATTTCTCGTTCTACCTCTGTTCCTGTGGCCTTGCAGGTATGGGGGGGGCCACCCCCTTGAGGATAGCCCTGCCCACTCAAGCCCAGGCAGACCGGCCAGGCCGCATAGCTGGAGTTACTTGGCCCAGCACCCCCAGGGCTGGGAAGGCCATAGGAGGGGGCAGGGGTGGCCACTGCAGAAGCCTGGGTGGGCTGCCTGGGCCTGCTTCCCTCCCCCTGCTCAGCCTGCTTCTGTGTCTCCCACCCATCCCTCTGCACGGGGAGGGAGGGCATATTTGGGGCGAGAGAACATGGGAACATAGGATCACCCAGTTTTTAAAGGGTAAGCTTTTTGGTGGTCACATGCCACCCAAACTGACTCAAGTCAACTTTGGACCTTAAACCTGGCTGAGGGGAGGGGTGGTGGGGCTGGAGAGGGGGTTTGATCTAGTCTTTTGCCCTGGGACTTGTGGTCTACAGCCCCTGAGGAGTTCATGGGTAAAATTCTAATGTTAAATTCTAATGTTATTAGTTCCTTTTGTAGCCTCATGTGTTTTTTTTGTTAACATTATTTTTAAATTTTGTGTTTTTTAATGCTTATTTATTTATCTTGAGAGAGAGTGAGAGAGAGAGAACACACGTGCCTGCCTGTAAAAACAGCTGTAGGGGAAGGGCAGAGAAAGAGGGAGAGAGAATCCAAGTGGGCTCCTGGGCTCCTTGCTGTCAATGCAGAGCCCAGAGCCCAATGCAACCCATGAACTGTAAGATCATGACCTGAGCCAAAATCCAGTCAGACACTCAACTGACTGAAACACCCAGGCACCACTAAATTTTTTATTTTTATTTTATTTTATTTTATTTTTTAAATTTGTTTAATGTTTTTTTTATTAAAAAAATGTTTTAATGTTTTATTTATTTTTGATACAGAGAGAGACAGAGCATGAGAGGGGGAGGGGCAGAGAGAGAAGGAGATACAGAACCGAAAGCAGGCTCCAGGCTCTGAGCTAGCTGTCAGCACAGAGCCCGACGCGGGGCTCGAACCCACGAATGTGAGATCTGACCTGAGCCGAAATCGGAGGCTTAACCGACTGAGCCACCCAGGCGCCCCTAAAAAATTTTTTTTAATGTTCACTTATTTTTGAGAGCGACAGGGAGAGTCGGGGGGAGGGGGAGAGAGAGAGGGAGACTCAGAATCTGAATCAGGCTCCAGGCTCTGAGTGTCAGCACAAAGCCCAATGCAGGGCTTGAACTCATGAATCACAAGATCATGATCTGAGCTAAAGTCAAACACTTAACTGACTGAGCCACCCAGGCACCCCTAAAATGTTTGAGAGAGAGAGTGAGCATGAGGGGTGGGGAGGGGCAGAGAGAGAGACACACACACACACAAAATCTGAAGCAGGCTCCAGGTTCTGAGCTGTCAGCACAGAGCCTGACATGGGGCTTGAACCCATGGACTGTGAGATCATAACCTGAGCCAATGATGGTTGCTTAACAGACTGACACTCAGGAACCTCTATTTTTATTTGAGAGAGAGAGGGAGAAGGAGCATAATCTGGGAAGAGGGGCAGAGGGAGAGACAGAGAGAGAACCCCAAGCATGATCCCTGGGATCATGACTGGAGCCAAAATCAAGAGTCAGATGCTCAACTGACTGAGACACCCAGGTGCCCCTATTTTTAAAAATCTTTTCTTCTTCAGCTTTATTTTGGTGTATTTGACAAATAAAGTAGGCCCATATATGTTTATCTTAGGAATTAAAAATGTAGTTTTTTAAAAAGAAATGTATCTTTTGTTTTTTTTCCTAATTTTATTTTAATGTTTATTTATTTTTGAGAGACAGAGAGAGACAGAGCATGAGCGGGGGAGGGGTAGAGGTAGAGAGGGAGACACAGGCTCGGAAGCAGGCCCCGCGCTCCAAGCTGCCAGCACAAAGCCCGATGTGGGGCTCAAACTCACGAACTGTGAGATCATGAGCTGATTGAAGTTAGATGCTTACCCAACTCAGCGACACAGGTGCCCTGAAAAACCTGATTTTGAACAAGCCACAGATTTACCAGACTGCAAAAGGGGCCAATGACTGGGGTGCCTTGCTGGCAGAGCATGCCACTTTTTTTTTTTTAATGTTTATTTATTTATTTTGAGAGAGAGAGACAGAGACCTGGAGCAGAGGAGGGACAGAAAGAGAGACACAGAATCTGAAGGAGGCTCCAGGCTCCGAGCTGTCGGCACAGAGCCTGGTGCAGGGTGTGAACTCATGAATTGTAAGATCTTGACCTGAGCCAAAGTTGGACGCTTAACCCATTTAGCCACGCAGGCACCCCGGAGCATGTGACTCTTGATCTTGGGGTCGTGAGTTCAAACCCTACATTGGATATAAAGCTTACTTAAAAAAAAAAATTTTTTTTAAGGGGCCTGTGACTGAACACTACCGTTCAGGAGCCCTGATTTCAGGAGCTCCCAGTCCCCAGGGAGGAAGACACCCAGATACAGACCCTGTGAGGAGACAGACCCTGTGAGGGTCTCACCCAACCCCAACAGCCTTGGGGCTACAACTTCTTCAGAGCACAAGCTTGATGCATCCAAGTGTCTGCATATTGGAGCCCTC
The DNA here is from genome assembly GCF_006229205.1 of Suricata suricatta. Lineage (NCBI taxonomy): Eukaryota > Metazoa > Chordata > Mammalia > Carnivora > Herpestidae > Suricata > Suricata suricatta. Next base: position 61,996,297 of record NC_043709.1, read on the forward strand.
ACAAGCCTTGTGCCTGCATCGCCGGCACTGTGTCCATACTGTGGTGAGAAGCTGAGTGCCTCAGAGAGGGCTGACGCTGGGGGGCGGGGGGGACGCACAGGTTTCTACTGCAAACTGCTGTGCTTAAGCAAATAATCTTTATTTTTTAAATGTTTGTTTATTTTTGAGAGAGAGAGAGAGAGAGACAGAGTACGGGCAGGGGAGGGGCAAAGAGAGGGGGAGACACAGAATCTGAAGCAGGCTCCAGGCTATGAGCTGTCAGCACAGAGCCCAGTGCAGGGCCTGAACCCATGAATCTCGAGATCATGACCTGAGCTGATGCTGGACGCTTAACTTACTGAGCCACACAGGTGCCCCAGTAAATAATCTTTAAAAAAAGGAATTATTGGGGCGCCTGAGTGGCTCAGTCGGTGAAGCATCTGACTCTTGATTTTTGTTCAAGTCACGATCTCACCATTTGTGGGATTAAGCCCCACATTGGGTTCTGTGCTGACAGCCCACAGAGGGATAGGGATTCTCTCTCTCTCTTTTTCTGCCCCTCCCATGCTCTCGCACACCTGCTCTCCCTTTCTCTCTCTCTCTCTCTCCCTCTCAAAATAAATAAACGAACATTAAAAAATAATAATAAAAGGGTGCCTGGGTGGCTCAGTTGGTTAAACATCCGACTATTGATTTCAGCTCAGGTCATGATCTCACAGTTCGTGAGTTTGAGTCCCACATCGGGCTCCTCACTGAGTGTGCGGCTTGCTTCGGATTCTCTCTCTCCCTCTCTCTCTGCTCCCTGCCCCATCAGAAATAAATAAACTTAAAAAAAAAAATTTAAAAAAAAAGAAAAGAGGAATTATTGAGAACAAGTGCTTACTGTAGAAAGAACTCCACAGGCCCTCTCTTCTCACTGCCACTGTATCAGGGAAGGTTTCCTGGGGAGAGGACTTTGAGAGGGAGAGGACAGGGTAGGCAGGGAGCAGATGGGCTGCTGGGCTAGAGAACTGCTGTGCAAAGGCCCAGGGGCAGGGGTAGCTGAGCAGGGAGGGAATGGGGATTCCAGTTTAACCGGTGACAACTCAAAAGAAGGCCTTCGAGTGGCAGGACTAAATTGCAGGGCACTTGCTTGGGACACCCAAGTAGCCAGCAACAGCATCAAAGTGCCATAATAGGGTGCCTAGCTCGCTCAGTTGGTAGAGCATGCGATTTTCAGGTCATGAGTTCAAGGCCCACATTAGGCGTGGAGCCTAGTTAAGTAAAAAAGCAAACAAAACCAAAGTGACATATTAGTGTGAGAGCACCCCCACTGCAGAACTGGGGAGAAAGCGTTTTGGAACATGGAGCAAAGGCCTAGAAGTGTGATTGTGTATTGCCTGGAGAATGGACTGATGTGGCTGGAGGGGTTGGAAGGGGCCAGAATGGTGGAGCCTGAGGCTGGAGGAAGGACAAACGGACCCACCTCTGGTGCTGGGCCAAGGGGCTTGGGGTCTGCTCTGAGGTCAGGAGAGGGTTGAGTCTGTAGGCACCCCTAGCAGCCATCCAGGAGAAGGGTTAGGAGGGAGAGATGGGGAGTCCAGACGTGGGGCAGCCATGGTGGGAGACGGGAGAGCGGCAGGCCATTTCAGACAGTGTGAAGTGGACTCAGTGACCAGCTAGGTGGGAGGAGGCCGCGAGAGGTAAAAAGAGACCGGGCCTCCAGCGCATCCCAGCTGGGTGAGTGGATTCTGGAGAGAGAAGGCAGAGGTGTTTTCTCTGTGGGCATGTGGAGTCTGAAGACTTGGTGGGCATCCGTGGGGCCCTGAAGAGTCTCATCTAGATTCTCAAAGGTGATGAAAAGTGTGGCCCAGGTTGAAGTTGGGTCAAGACGGACCTGAAGAGGCATGTGTCCTTGCCTGGGCAGTTTCTGAGTGGTAAGGTGGGGGTGGGGGTGAGGGGCAGGGCCCTGGGGCTCCTCTCTCTATGGGCAGGAGAGGAGCTGGGAAGAGCTGGCCCAGAACACAGGTCGGAGGGCCCAGAAGCCAGGCTAGGATGTCTGAGGAAGCTGCAGTTTCAGTGATGTTGAGCTCAGTTTCCCCACAGCCTCTTCACACCCACCCACTGGCCAATCAGGGGCAGGACAGGGACTTCATCCTGTCTGGTGGTGCTCTCCACTCACACTCACGTCTCTCCTTAGGGTCCTTCAAGTCTGTTGGTTGTTTTGGCCCCAGAGAGCAGCTGCCCTCTCCCTCTGCTCCCCAGCCTGAAGCACCTGGCCAAGTCAGAGTCTGCCCTAGGGTCCTGTCCGAAGCCCTTGCCCCCTTCTAGAGAGTCTTAAAAGTACAACACTTCCTTCCTTGCCCTTAGGGGCAGCCAGTGAGGGAAATGTTGGGTGGGTCCCCCCACTCCACCCCCATTTCATACCAGAGGAAACAACCTGACCCCACATCTCAGAGACAGATTCACTCTTGCACCATCTGGGCCACCAGAGAGGGGTGAGACTGTGATCCCCCAGATGGACACCCCAGGCTTGCCAGGGTAGGGACCCCACCTTGGGTCAGCCTTTCAGGCTGGTTTTCAGACACCTGCCTGCTAACCGGTCCAGGCTGCATTCGAGGGTCTGTGGGGGCAGCCCATGACAGTGAGGAAAGCAGGGTGGGGGTGGATGGGGAAGGGAAGGAGTGAGTCCTGCTGAACGACTGACTTGTGCCACACTCCTTGTCTAGCAGCCTGTTGCGGCGGGCTGAAGGGTATTGTGGAGATCTAGCGCCAGCTCAGTACGCAGGGGCCCCTGGGAGACAGCCTGACCTCCTGAGCCTTCCGGAAAGCACTCGATAGGGTGACCCTACCCTCTCTCCCTGTCCTGTCCCCTGGGCCCAGAAGTTGAAGTTCACAGCTAAAGGACCCCAGGTGGCTCAGGTAGTGAGAAGGGGGTGTAGCAGAGGGGGCTGTGCAGCCTTTAAAACAATTCCCCGCCCTAAAGGTTCGCTGTAAAATGTGCTGAAAACTTGTCCTTGCTCAGTGTCGCTCATCTCAAGCAGGCGGCAGGCAGAGCCTTGCTAACCTTCATGAGGGGTAAGTGGCTGATGGCTCGGAAGCTTCCCAAGGGTACGCGGGGTTTAAAAGAGGATGTTTGAGCGCCTGCGTGGCTCAATCGGTGAAGCATCCTGCCCTGGATTTTTGGCTCAGGTCGTGATCTCACAGTTCATGAGATCATGGGATTGAGCCTCGCATCCGGCTGTGCGCTGACAGTGCCGAGCCTGCTTGGGAGTATCTCTCTCTCCCTCCCTCTCTGCCTCTCCCCTACTGTCTCAAAAATAAATAAACTTAAAAAAATAAAATAAATAAAAGAGGATGTTTGTGAATGAGAATGGTGTTCTGTTGCTGAAATCCCAGGCAGCCTTAACTAAGTGAGGCAAACAAAATTTAGGCAGGTGAAGACAAATCGTGTTTCTTTTTGGGGAAGGGGCAAGGGTAACAACTAGGCTAGTTCTTCCTATCTGGTGTGTCCAGAGACGTGGGTTAGGGATGGAGAACCCGTACCCACGGCCAGAGAGCTGCATTCCTAGCCAGGGGGAGGGGAGAGGCGTGGCGGTGGAAGGAAGGAATCAGCATGCCCCGGCAGCGCCAGCGCCCGAAGTAGGGCCAAGAGGAAACATGGAAGGGCTGTTGAAAAGAAAGGGGCAGGGAGGAGAGTTTCAGAGCTGGAAAAGTGATTAGCAGCTCTGATGAAACTGATGTCAGCCCTGGCAGCCCCAGAGAGAAATAGCTGTTATTCACAGAGGGCAGACAAAGATGGCCGCCAGGCGCGCCACCTCCCCCAGAGGCAACCAGATCACGGCGGGGCCAGGCTGGTACAGGCCCGAGGACGGATGCTCCTCCAGGATCTTGGGGGTGGGACCGAGTCTGCAGATAATACGCTGGGAGCCTGTGTCCTGGGTCCTGCTCCAGGCTCCCCAGGACCTTCTGCAAGAGTGGGGGAGGCCCAGCAGCCACCCCCAACCTCCTGGGGTAGTAGATGGGCCGTTTGATCAGTGAGTGTGTAAATTGGGATTTTATGGATCGCTTATTCACTGCTGGAGCTGGGGCCCCCAAATTCCTCTGTGCCCCAGAATGCTTAATCTACTCCGGAGCTTTCCCCTGGGAGGGGAGGGAGGAAAGCTCTCCACAGGCCCCCACCCCTCCTGCGGTGTCTCCTCCCTAGGCCCCAGGCTTTGTCATTGCAGGTTGAGCGGTTCAAATGTGCTAATACACTCCCTGGGGGCTGCTGGGCAATGGGACTTACTCTTCAGTGCTGTGATTGGCCAGAGAGACCATGGGAGGGGGGCTTGTGGCAGCAGCTGGGAGTGTGTGTGTGTGTGTGTGTGTGTGGGCGGGCGTGCGTGCGTGTGCGTGTGTGCCTGTTTGAGGGGAGGGGGGTTGGGGGTGTCCGTCCTGCTCAGACCACTGGCCAGAGACAAAGGATCTTCATCTAGCCTGGACAGAGGATTCAGTCCAGAACAAGCTACCTGGTCAAGCTGGTTGGGGAGCCCACCTGTCCATCTTCAACATCCTCTTATTACATCCTGACGTGGTGGGGACTTATTCAGGGCGTGCTGAGTGGCTGGCTGGATGAGTGACCACATGATGACTGCAGTTTTGACTGGGGCTGTGTCTGCTGGAATAATCCAGCACCTACAGACTCCTAAACCTCCTCCATCCCTGAAATTTGCTTTAGCCCAGGCCCTGGCCCACAGAGGAGGGTCTGGCCAGGCCTCAGGGGACACAGCTGTGACCCCCAGACTCTGTTGCCATTTGAGAGTGCTTTCACTGTGGTCACGTTTCCTGCAGCCGGCCCCCATCTGTCCTTGGGATTTGATGAGGATGAGGATGGTAGGCAAGGGGGAGGGGTGTTGAGCAGCTGAGGGGGGTGGAGGGAAGGAGGCGCAGCAGCCCAAAGGGCCAGATGACAAACTGTCCTGTCCTACGGTCCTCTCCTCTTCAGCCTGCCCCTCCTCTCCTGCCCTGAGCTTCAGGGCAGCAGGGTGGGACAGGATGGGCTGGTGGAGAGGGACTGGTCCAGCTAATCTGTCCTCCTTCCCTGGCCCCTGGAGCCCTGCCTGGCCAGAACACTTCCCAGGAATCTAAGGAAAGGAGTCAGTCCCAGCAAAGTCTACCTGGAGACCCTAGGAAGGGAGACTCCACTCAAATTCAAGAGAAAGCTTTGGAGGCTCCAGCTGTAGTGGGAAGCACCCTGGCTGCAGAATGGAGCCCTGGTTGGGGTTAGGGCTGTCCGATAGAACTTTCTGCAGTGATGGGAACATGTCTGTACTGTCCAAGATGGCAGCCACTACCAAGGGGACGGTGGAGTGCTTGGGGTGTGGCGAGAGCGGTTAAGAATCTGAAATTTTAATTTAACTTTTCTAATACATTTTTTATGTTACTAATTAAGAAATAATAAATGATTTACACTTAAAAATAATTCATACATTGTAATGCATTTGAATTTGAGTAGCCACCTGTGGCTAGTGGCTGTGATTTGGAAGGCACGAATTTGCACAGATTCAGGCTCTGTTCAGGGGCTGAAGCCAAGCTCTTGGGTGCAAATCTCTTCCTGGCTGTGTGACCTTGGGTAGGGGTCCTCCCAGCATGAGATGCTCTCTCCCCAGACCCAGGGTGGAGCCCAAGAGGTTAGGGAATCCTGTGTTCCTATGCACAGCTGCACTGCCCTTAAGAGGTCTTTAGACATGAGGGGGTCAAACCAACAGATCACCAGACAGATCAATAGCCCAGGCTGGGAAAGGAGTGGCAGGCGGTACAGAGCTCTATACTTAGAGGCGTCTTCAGAACTTCCTTGGTGGTGTCCGTCCTCAAGGTTTCCTGGAAGAGGGGGCTGTGGGGCAAGCTGGAGCTGGAGCTGAATAATGAGCCAGGATGGATGGAGGAGCAGTGCCTGAGTGTTTGGTGCCCAGGCATCTTGGTCAAGGCTGGGAGCGGGAGGAGCTGGCAGGATGGGCTGAGAGTGCCGGCTTTCTCTCTTACTAGCTGTTATGACCTTGAGAGAATCACTCCCTTTCTCTGAGCCTCCATTTTGTCTTCTGTAAAATGGGGAGAATGCTTATCTGGCAGGGAAGATGTGAGGGTGAGACCAAACGGTAACTGTGAAAGCTCCATGCAAACACTAGAAGGCCGGGAGAAAGCGGTGTCTCCCCTCAAGGATGCTGGGCCCCTGGACCGGCCTCTCAAGAAGACAACAGATGGTCGCAGCTTGTCTGTGGCCCTGACCGCGGACACAGGCAGGGATTTCTACACTCTCCCCTCCCCCCAGCATGTGTGTGCGCCCGCGCGCGCGCACACACACAGCCCAGATGGGGGCTGCCTGGCCAGCCCTGCTCGGCCGACCTCCTGCTGTTTGGCATTTGACATATGAGGAGTCCAGGGCCAGAGCACACCCCCCTACACACCTCCCCTCCCAGAGAGGAGCCAGACTGGCGGGGAGGCCTCCCTACCTCGAGGAAGCAGGATCCCAAGGGTCCTGATCTCTTTACCATGTGTCCGGTGGCCTTTGATGGGAATTCCAGTGCCCCTTTTGTCCTCTCCCAGAGGCTTGACTTCGGGAAGAGAGAGGGAGGAAGATTTTTCTTAAAGAGGCGAGGTGGGGTCCATGGGGGGCTCAGCTGGGTGCCCTTCAACTCCAGCCAGATCGGGGCTGGACATTTTCTGCCAGTGTTCACAGATGTAGACTGCCCTTCCAGACACCCTTTCCCTACCCACTCCTGAGGGACCCCCCTGGCTTTGCCTCCTGCCACCCTCACCCTCTCCTGTGGGTTCAGGTGTAGTTACCCTTTCTTTCTTTCTTTGGACACAGAGGCAATTTCTGGCCTCTTTGTTCATCTATTGGCTCAAACATCCCCCCATACATTCTATAGCCTATTAAAAACTTATTGTGTGGTGAGCCTAGGTGGCTCGGTCGGTTGAGTGTCTGACTTTGGCTCAGGTCATGATCTTGCAGTTTGTAGGTTCAAGCCCCGTTTCTGGCTCTGTGCTGACAGCTCAGAGCTTGGAGCCTGCTTTGGATTCTGTGTCTCCCTCTCTCTCTGGCCCTTCCTGGCTCACGTTCTCTCTCTCTCTCTCTCTCTCACTCTGTCTCTCAAAAATAAATAAACATTAAAAAATCACAACTTCTTGTGCACCAGGCACTGTTCTAGGTGCTTGGGAACAGAGGATGGGAAAGGAGGAAACAGAAATAGCAGCACAGGAACTTTTAAAACATTGTTTCCCTGGTCTCAGGAACTTTCTAGTGGGTTCAGTAAAGCAACCAGTAGGGCAGATTACAATGAGTGCCACAAGGAACAACAGGCTGAAGGGGGACAGTGTGTGATGAACTGACAACTGTACAGAGACTGAGGGCAGTACAGGTGGGAGCAAGCCTGTGGGGGGAGGCCAGTGTGGCCGGAGCGGAGGAGAGGGGAGACCTAAGGGGAAGCAGATCACTGGGACCTGGTGGGCCCCTGTGAGGACGCTGGCTTATTTTTTTTAAAGTAAACTCTACCCCAGTGTGGGGCTCAAAGTCACAACCTCGAGATCAACCCCAAGATCAGGAGTCACATGGTCTACAGACTGCACTAGCCCAGGCCCCTAGGACACTGGGTTTTATTCTGAGAACACAGAATAGAGAGACAAGGCTAGAAGTGGGAGGTGGGACAGGAGGCTGCTGCAGGCACCTGGGGGAGAGATAGTTGCATTCTGGAAAGATTTTGAAGCAAGGGCCCATCTGGCTGGTCTGAGGCTTGAGGGAAAGAAGTTACAGATGGTCCCAGGGTTCCTGGCCTGAGCAAGTAGTAAGGATGAAGCTGTCATTTCCTGAGCCCAGGAAGACAGGTAAGGGTAGATCCACGGGGGTGGGGGTGGGGGACGGTGAGGAAGCCAAAGGTTTCATTCCTGGACATGTTATTATACCCATTAAATGTCAGGAAGAAGGCTGAGTGTGCCAGTGGGGAGTGCAGGGGAGAAATCCAGGCGGGAGCATGATGTTTAGGAATCTTCAATGTACTGATACTGGTCAAGGCCACGGGACTGGATGGGGTCTCCAAGGAGTTAATGTGTAAAGAAGGCTTGGAGGACAGAGGCCCAGGCTTTGCAAGCTATGTGTATGTTGGGGGTGGCGGGGCAGGGGGCGTGAAAAGAGGGCAGTGAAACAGGTTGAAGAGGAGCATAGGTGAGAGCCCAGTAAGGAAGTTTTGGGAAGGAAGGCTGATTGGCTGAGGCAAGGACGGATCCCTTTATTTATTTATTTATTTTTAAATTCTTCTTTAAATGTTCATTTATTTTTGAGACAGAGAGACAGAGCATGAGCTGGGTGGGAGGAGAGAGAGGGGCAGAGAGAGTAGGAGACCCAGAATCCGAAGCAGGCTCCAGGCTCCGAGCTGTCAGCACAGAGACGGATGCAGGGCTCAAACCCACAAACTGTAAGATCATGACCTGAGCAGAAGTCGGACGCTTAACCGACTGAGCCACCCAGGTGCACCTGGACTGATCACCAACTTAACAAGCATGCGGGTGGCTGCGTGCTGGGTGTGAAAACCTGGATGGAGGGTATTCAAGAGAGAACTGAAGGGGAGGAACCAGAAATAGTAGTGTGGGCAACTCTTAAACTGTTTTGATGAAAAAGGAAGCAGAGAGCAAGAGGATGTAGCTAGAAGGGGGGAGGTGTCAAGAGATTATTTTGAGTCCCCCCCTTAAAGATTTTTTAAATGTTTATTAATTTTTGAGACAGAGAGAGACAGTGCAACAAGGGAGGGGCAGAGAGAGAGGGAGACACAGAATCCGAAACAGGCTCCAGGCTCTGAGCTGTCAGCACAGAACCTGATGCAGGGCTTGAACCCATGGACTGCAAGATCATGACCTGAGCCGAAGTCGGATGCTTAACCGACTGAGCCACCCAGGTGCCCCATACCCCCCCTCTTAAGATGGGAGAAATAACACTATGTGGGCTGATGAGACAATCCTCTTGGGGGGGAAGAATGGAGGGGACAGTGGCCTTGAGCACTGACAAGGGATGGGATTTGTGCACAGAGGAGAACCATCCTCTATTCTTGCTGCCCAGAGGGCCTCCATCCAGCTTACCCAAGAAGGCAGAGGGTCTGGAGGATGGAGTGGCCAGAGAGGATGTATGGAAGTCGAGGTCCCGCCATGGCCCAGAGGGACGGGAAGAGGGTTCATTGGCAGAGGGAGGGCATTTCTGACAGCTGCAACTGTGTGGGCAACAGTCTGGCGCCTGAATAAGCAGCGCTGATTTTTTCTACATTTCTGTAGGTCTTGTGCAGGGAGAGAAAATCTGGCTTGCACTAAGGGGTCAGAGGGATCAGAGAGGTCTGTGATGTCCACCGACGGTAAACAGAGAGGACCACCACTTGTCCTGAGCCACAAAGGGAGTCACCCCGACAGTAACATACCTGTCCTGACCATTCCCACTCCTCAGGCTCACAGCAAGTGCTCCAGTCCTCATCTTTCCATGGGCCTCCCCTTGCCCCCACCAGCTACAAGTTCTTTACCATTCTCCAGCCCAGGATTGATTTTGGGGACAGGGAGGGAGAGTTCAGATCTCAACAGCCGATCCCAGATCCCCGGTTTACATCCTTGCCTGCCCACAGTCTGTAGAGGTGGGAAAAACACCAACCAGAGGGAGGCGGCCCCTTTGGACCTTGGCAGGCTACAGCTCCCTGGGACTCAGTGTTGTCTGTAAATACTGTCTGCTTCGGTGGGGCCCTGTGGGGGCAGTGAGGGCTGAGCCCATGTGCCAGCGTTCCCTGCCGAGATCAGGTCCTCTTCTCATTCTTACTGGCCTCAAGTCCATGCACGGACCCTGCGCCTTTCATCCTCACACACACATTTTAAGTGCTGCCCTGAGGGGCGCCTGGTGGCTCAGCTGGTTGAGCATCCAACTTCAGCTCAGGTCATGATCTCATGGTTTATGGGTTTGAGCCCTGCTTTGGGCTTGTTGCTGTCAGTGCAGAGCTGGCTTCAGGTCCTCTGTCCCCTCTCTGCCCCTCCACCACTCATGCTCTATCAAAAATAAATAAAACATTGCAGTGCTGTCCTGATACCCCGACCCATCAAAGATAGCCTCAACTGTCTCTGAACCACCCAAATTCATTCTTTTCTTTTCTCTCTTTTCCTCCCTTTCTTTTGGCCATGACTGCTTTTACCTTATCTCTCCCGTTAGAGAATAGAGTCTCAGAGAATGGGCCACAGTTTGGTACAATTCTGCATCTCTAATAGCCAGTTTGGCCCACTGGTTTCACGAGAGTGTCTGATGGCTCCGTGAGACCGTGGAGTTGTGGACAACAGTCTGCAGCCCCTGCAACACGAAGTCTGGCAGCCACCTCTAGCCTCCTTTGGCTCATCCCCTAAACCTATATTGAGCCCTGCCTATGCCAGGCCCTGTGCCAGGCCCTTGGGGGCTCCCTAGGCAGGGTTCTGGCAGTCCTGCTGTGTTAGGGGCTGCTCTCTGGCCTGGACTTGGGATGGAGGACTTGTGGCGGGTGCAAGGCTGTGGGAGGTGAGCGGTCCTCTCTGGGTTCCCCTTGTCGCCCCTCCCTCTCCTCCCCTGTTGCAGTAACTGGGGGTTGGCACGGAGGGGCAGGGCTCAGTGGATTGGGGTGGGGGGGGCCAACCCAGTTCAGAGTTCTGCCAGGCGGCCAGAGACCCCCGGGGCACCAGTTGTTGAGCAGGAGACAAAAAGCCCAGGACAAAAGGCCTGTGGGAGCTGTGGTGAATAGATTAATGAGATTTCCATAGGCCGCCCAACAATGGGATTCTCCACTCCTGGCCCCTTTGTCCCAGGCTGAGATAATGGAGCCCGCAGGAGCTTGAGGACGGCCTTGTGCCTTCCCCACTCAGGTCTGGAGCCGCTGCACAGCTGCCCCTCCTCCCCTATCCTGCCCCCAGCCCTGTCCATGGGTAATGGCATTCGGAACCGGGAGAATTTCTGTAAGATCCAGCTCCTTAGGAAGTTGGAGGCTGGTGCTGGCCTTGCGTGGCTGGGGTCCCCTCCCACCTCATCTTGTACAAAATTGACTCCAAGGGTTCCTAGTGGGAGACAAGTTTGCTGTCCACTGCCTCAGCCACCTGTCCTTTGACACCTGAAGAAAGTGAGGCTTAGAGAGGCTAGGTGTCTTGGCCTCAGTCACAGTAACGGGGAGGGTGTGTGCAGCCCTGGGATGCCAGGGTTGGGTGGAGGAGGAGTGTCTAAAGGCCTGTGTGAGAGAAAAGTCACCCTCCCTGTGTGTCTCTCCTTTATTCTCACACTATGTTTCCATGAGCTCCACTTCTAACCATATGTAGGGGTGTCCACGTGTCAACCAGTTCTGTCACACCAGCTGGATGTCCTACTAGCTCAATGCACCATCTACCTGAAGACAGCATCAGGTCCTGTAGGATAAGGGCATGGTCCCATAAGACTGCCCCACTTCAAGATGCCAATCGACAGTCCAGGCTGTCACCTGTGCTTCTGACCTGTGGCTATAAATCCCATGACGCCCTCCCTCCTTGGGTTCTGTTCATGTGCTAGATGGGCTGAAAGAACTCAAGAAATTCCAGTTGACTTACTAGGCCACTGGTTTACTATGACACGGTGTGACTCAGGAATGGTCAGATGGGAGAGATGCGTGCGGCAGGTGTGTGTGTGTGTGGGGGGGTGGAGCCCCCAGGCCCTTCCCGCATGTCCATGCATTCACCAACCCCAAAGGTCTCCAAACCCCGTCCTTTTAGGGGTGTCGCGGAGGCTTCCTTACATATCCATGATTGATGACATCATTGGCTGTTGGTGACCCAGCTCCAGCTCTAGCCCCCCTCCCTTGGGTGGGGGGATGTGGGGTGTGAGTGAAAGTAACAGCCCTCTAATCAAGGCTCCTTCTTCTGGCAACCCGCCTCCAACCTTGGGTTACCTTGAGGCTTTGAGTAACCCACCCAGTTGGCCTTCATGGCTCTGAAGCCATTTCAGGGACTGAAGACAAGGCCATCCCATAAGGAAAGGGGCTACCATTGCTCTTACATTAGGGCATTCCAAGGGGTTTGGGAGCTGTGAGCCAGGAACAGTGAACAAAACACTACATATGTTTTTTATTATAAAGCACACTATCACAGCCTGGGTCACGTCTAGTACACTGGGGTGGCCATTTGTGAAGGCCTGATGGTGTCTCTCATCCACCCTGGAAGGCTTCCTAAAAATTAGGGAGGAGTGTCCTTTCCCTTCTATCCAGTAATACTTGCCATTACTATTCATTAGGCACCTGGGAGTTTGAAGCCTGCACTCTGTGGCTGGAGTCCAGTGGCGGTCCAGCCTCCTACAGGGAGGAGAGCCCCTGGCCTTCAGGGGGCTGCAGAGAGAGCACGTGGTGACCTTCCTTCCCAAACAGTGCAGCTGCAGGGAGTTCTTCTCTAGGGTCCTAGCCAGCCCCAGGGAAGGGTCACAGACCCAAAGGAAGACCTGTCTGCCCAGACTGGGGGTGTGAGTGCTTCTCCTGGGCTATCCTGCAGTGAGGACACAAATCCTCTCCTGCTGTGGAGCACAGGGGACTTGGGACCCCCCCAGCAGGCAGGTGATTCCAGCTGGATTGGAAGGATAAATACACAGCACATGAGGCGCTGCCATGTCCCCAGGCAAATACAGAACGTGCTTCCACAGGACCAAGGAGATGAGCACAATAACAGCTGTCATGGAGTCAAGTTCTTCACGGCTGTGAGAACCAGGGCCTAAACCAGGGAGGCAGTGCAGCCAAGAGTAAGGGCCTGGGCTCTGTGGTCAGACTGCTGGGGTCTGAATCCTGCTCCACCATGTAACGGCTGTGACCTTGGGGCGTATTCATCTCCTTGCACCTCAGTGTCCTCAGCTGTGAGGTGGGGGGCAATGATGAGAGTAGCAATCTCACAGGGCCATCGTGATGACTACATGAGACAACGCATGGAAGGCACAGACCAGGGGCTGAGGATGGCACGAGGGCCAGTCTGTCGTATCAGAGCTGGAAGGAACTTCCCTCACAGAACTTTCTCCAAGTTCCTCCAACCCCCAGGGGTTATTCTGAGTCACTCAGCAAGGTCTGGCCACTGTGTGGGTTCTTAGTGATACCATTTATCTCACTATTTTGTACCCTACACAAGACATACATATTTTATATACATTACTTTTTAAAAAAATATTTATTTTGAGAGAGAGACAGAGAGCGCAAGCACATGAGCTGGGGAGGGCAAGAGAGAGAGAGAGAGAGAGAGCGAGAACCCTAAGCACGCTCCACAGTGAGCATGAAGCCTGATACAGGGCTTGACCCTTGAACCATGAGATCCTGACCTGAGCCAAAATCAAGAGCCAGACACACAACTGACTGAGCCACCCAGGTGCCCCTCTACATTTTTAAATCTTCATGGCCACCCTTCAAGGGATACATTATGCACTTGAACAGGTGGAGAGGTTCGGTGAGGTGAGGTCAGGTAATCTGCTTAGGGTCCCACAGTGTCTGAGCTCGCAAGTCCCCAGGGCTTTTCCTTACTTCCGCCTCCGCTGACGTACAGCAGTGAAGTATGGCTTATGAACCTGGAAGGAAACCACTCCAGGTGCAGGAGGCTGAATGGCAGGAGTTGTGGGCCGGGCCGCAAGCAGGCCCAGGGTCTCTGTGTGAGAGAAGGCGAGCTGTAACTGGCCTGGGATGGGGACAGGGAGGCAGCATGGTCTACCCCCTCTCTCCCCCCACCCTGCCCTTCTGACTCAGGAAGCGGAGGAAGTCAAGGCTGTCATGGGCATGGGTGTGTTAGGAGGCACCCAACTGACACTGCCCCTGAAGCTGGAGACTGTGTGTCTAAGCACGCCGGCCCACATGCATCTGTGCATGTCCCCAGTGGCACGTGCATGCACGTGAGGGTGTCCTCAGGCTCACATAGACCAGAACTCTAGGCCTATGTGTGGTTCAGGCAACCTCACCTCCTTCCCTCCCCTGCACATTTCTGTCCTCTCATTTTCCTTGGGTTGGTTGATTGAGCCCGCTCCCTTGGGCAGTTTGGTTGTGGCCAGATCTTTGTTCTTTCCCTTGGATGAGGTGAGAGGAAGTCTCCAGATGCAGTCTCTGTAACTGAGTTCAGCAGAACCTGCTGACTCGGTCCCCTGCTCCCCAACGAGTGGCCCAAAGGACCTCCAGGAGAGGCCGTAAGCTGGAGGAGATGGGGCAGAGAGATGGGCTGGTGGCTAGTGGTGGATTTAGGGTCTAGGAGAGCTTTCTGAAGGTGGGAAAGTATCTGAGGGGGTGAAGGGGAGAGACCAAGTAGGTGGCATGAGCTGCCAGGGACAGGTTCCTTCTAGAGAGGGGCTACTAGCTGCCTAAAAGGGGTGAAGCCCAGAAGAGGGGAGTGGGTGTGAGACTGGGGGGATAGGTTTGGAAAGCTGGATGTGCGTTCTGAGTTCACAATTGCTTATATGAAGCAGTTCGCTGATGACTAAGGCCGGAGTATGTTGGTCTTGAGGGTGGGGACTTGAGTGGAGACTGCTGCAGGCCAGGGCAAGAGCTGAGAGGGGTAGGGAGGCTACCATGTGACAGATGGCAGTTGGGGGGGGGGGCAGAGAGCAGAGGGTCTGGCAGGGGGTGAAGGACATTTTTGGTAAGAAAGATCCAGAGATTTCCTTACTATGTCTCTGTCCTGAGAGCTGTCATGCTTTCCCCCCCACCACATGCTGGGGGCTGGGGGCGGGGAGTGTGATCAAGGTCGTCTCCTTTCTCCATATTAAGAAGGCAAAGCACAGATTAACAGTAAATAGAAAAAAAAAACAAGTTTGGGGCCGATGTCACAACACAGTATTTGCATTTGTAGAACTCTTGAGGTCACATCATTGTATAATGTTGCAAACCAGAACCACTTGTGATTTCTGCTGTCCCAGGAAATTACTCTTTCTGACACTCGGTAATGCCTCTGTTCTGCAGAGACCCCTCTCAGCAGGGGCTGGAGAGCTGCAGACCTGCCCTCCAGAGACCTCACACTCAGTTCTGCCATCTCTGCTCTTAACCTCTTGCCATTGGTGGCCAGGATCTCCTCAACCCCAAAGAAATCTACTTCCTTTTTTAGCTTTGGTACCTACGGCTCATGCCTGCCTTAGGGGAGTGGGGATGAGAGTATAGTTTCATTTTAAACAGGGTCCTCTCAGGTGACAGCAGGTCATAGCCACAGGAGGTAGGTCCACAGAGACAGTGCGGTTAACAAGTGGCTGCAAGCTAAGGGCAACTGTGGAGAACCCCAAAGCCACTTGATGACCTGCAGCCTCTTCTACCACTCCCCCCACATACACCCACTTCCAAGGCTCTGGTGACCCAACCTTTCTTGGTACTCCCCCCAGGCTTGCAGTATACAGTTATGCACGTTGCACACTGAACACGAACCCTTCTAAAGAGGAATGATTCACCCCATGGACACGGTAGACTTGTAGATTATGATAATTTTCCAGAAGGTGGCAGTATAGTGTCTTGAGGAAGGGAATAGGGTGTGTAAGCTAACATAGCCCTGGCTTTCCGGATGCCCTGTGCTGGAACCCTCCAGCCTGCCTGGGCCAACTTGGTCCCTTACCTTCAAGGTCCAGGAAAGACACCTCCTCCCTGCTGAGGTCCCGTTAGCCAGGCGTGGCACATTTACCTGAGCCTGGGAGCCCCTGGCATACACCTCTATTTTCCCACCGCACACAGGATGTTGTCTGCCTTTCTACAACATCATATCACCTTTCCATCTGCCCCTTTGCCTAGCACAACACTTAATATTCCCTCAATACAAATCTGAAGAAAGAATATTGAACCTGTAAGTTTAACATGTCTTATCAAAGACTTAGGTTTGAGAAATAGTCATCAAAACGGTCCCTGGCATGCCACAGGCCCATTTCACCTTTGAAATTTAATCCTTAAGAGATCAGACCAGCCCATTGGAGACATGTGCCTGGAAAGCGTTGTTCCCTGGTCCCTGAAGCCTTTACCAACCAGTGTTTGGCTCATGCTTTGACTGGTGCTCAGGGCTGGGGTTAAGAAACTTCTGGGACATTTCTGCCATGTTTACGGCATGGCTAAGAGGACGTTGTTTATTACATCTTGCAGGTCTGCTTCCCGAGGTCCATGAAAAAATTGTTCAAGATTTCCATGCCAGGAACATTTTTGCTTCTCTTGAGTGTGGCCGGTGCTTTTTATTTTGCAACCTGTTATCTGGTTACTGGGAAGCTCAGAAACAAATTTGTGACCCACTTTCCATGATGTGTACTAACTGTCCCGCCCTCTTCTCTGGAATACGATTTGTCTATTCTAAACAACGCTTCTGTACTGTGGTGAGACACATTTTGGGAATGAGGCAGAGGGTGGCCCCTGCCAGGCCCCACAGCCTGCAAGTGCAGAGGCGGGTCTGGAACCCAGGGGCTCTGACGTCATCAGGCAGAGACTGAAAGAAACTAAGGGGAAAGGAAAGGAATGCTTCTGGGTCAGCCTTTGGGGTTTCCCAAGGACCATGAGGCACTGCCTACAGACACTGGAATCTCTGACTTCCGGCCCAGAGCAGGACCTGGAATCCGGGGGAGGGCTGAGGTGCATAGAGCACCCAACTGCTGGGCCGTTCATCTTCATACAAACTAGTGTCTCTGTCCTGCCTAGCAGTGGTGGGTGTGCAACAAACAGGTATTACTGAATGAGCCCCATTGGGGTTTTGACTATTCTCAGCGGTGGCGGGTCTCACCCATGGACGGACCATCAACTACATTAGGGCTTAAAGTTAGGACTCCAGAGGACAGCGCTTGTGTGGCTGGGACAAAACCCATCATCATAGTGTCGCTACGGTGAAGTTAGGGTCAAACATATCGTTTCCAGATCTCTCTGAGGAAGGTATTTTCGGAGAACTGTAATCCTGGAACGTGCCGGCCAAGGCAAGCACTGCGTATCCGGGGCCTGGGAAAGGGTGGCCTGGGAGGATGCAAGGGTCGCAGGTGGACGGTGGAGCGCAGCCCGTTTCAAGCTGCAATCGAAGAGGCCTGGCGGGTTGGTGGGTCCCCCGAGGCTCTGCGGAACCTCTCTAGGCGCTTCTCTCCCTCTCGCTCGCAGCTCTGTCGAAGATGCACTGGACACCGGAACACGCCCAGCCCCTCAACCAGTGGCCAGAGCAGCACCTGGACGTCTCCTCCACTACCCCGTCACCGGCCCACAAGTTGGAGCTGCCCCCTGGGGGTCGCCAGCGCTGCCACTATGCTTGGGCACACGACGACATCTCTGCCCTCACAGCCTCCAACCTTCTCAAGCGCTACGCAGAGAAGTACTCAGGGGTCCTGGACTCGCCCTACGAGCGCCCCGCGCTGGGCGGCTATGGTGACGCCGCCTTCCTCAACGGCGCCAAGGGGGACCCCGAGTCCTGGCCAGGGCCGGAGCCCCCCTACCCCTTGGCCTCACTCCACGAGGGTCTCCCGGGAACCAAGTCGGCCAGCGGGGCCGGCTCCGGGGGCCTCGGGGGCTCCCCGGTTTTAGCCGGGAACCTGCCTGAACCCCTCTATGCCGGCAATGCGTGCGGAGGCCCGTCTGCGGCGCCCGAGTACGGGGCGGGCTACGGCGGGGGTTACCTGGCCCCCAGCTACTGCGCGCAGAC
>NC_043709.1:62013976-62019693 GCF_006229205.1 Suricata suricatta
GGGGCGGACGGCGTGCTGGTCGTGGGCACCACCTCGCGGCCGGCGGCTCTGGACGAGGCCACCCGCAGGCGCTTCGGTCTCCGCTTCTACGTGGCGCTGCCCGACGGTCCTGCCCGTGGGCAGATCCTGCAGCGGGCGCTGGCCCAGCAGGGCTGCGCGCTGAACGAGCGGGAGCTCGCGGCCCTGGTGCAGGGCACCCAGGGCTTCTCCGGGGGCGAGCTGGGGCAGCTGTGCCAGCAGGCAGCGGCCGGGGCGGGCCTCCCGGGCCTGCAGCGGCCCCTCTCCTACAAGGACTTGGAGGCAGCGCTCGCCAAGGTGGGGCCTAGGGCCTCCCCCAAGGACCTGGACTCGTACGTGGAATGGGACAAAATGTACGGCTCCGGACACTGACGGCGCGTCGGGAGGTCGCGGGAGCAGCAGCCCCTTCCTCCCCGCCCCTCCGTCTGGGACGGGCATGTCTTTAACTAAACCGGGAAGGGAGGGGGCCGGAGTGATGAATGTGGACTGGGGGAGGGGCGGGGCTGCAGGTGGATTTTTTTTTTTTTCGTAGGAAGGAAAATGCTTCTGCTAGGCAGATAGATGCCATATGCGCTGTGTACTCAGGTTTTTCCTATTTATTGTGGACGGGAAGCTCGCCATCTCTGCCCAGCCGATGGGCCGACCCGCGATGGGCCCGCACCGGGGGACTAAGAAACTCCTGCGCCCTCTCCACAATCCTTTTGTCTCCTCGCTCTCTGAAGGCGCCCCCCCCCACCCCTGCCCTTCTCTGCATTCGCGTAATTTTTTCTCTTCGTGGCTTTGTCACTACTGACCTCCCCCTCATATGCTGGCCCTGTTTTCTCTTTTGCTCCTCCCCTATCTCTCCATCTATCACCCTCTGTGTTTCAGTCTCCATCCCTTGCTTTCCAGCCTGTTTCCCTTGGTCCTTCTTATTCAAAGAATGCAGTGTCCCTTTGCAGGAGATCTGGAAGTCCAGGGGTTGAGGAGGAGGGTGTAGGGAGTTCCCTCCCACCCCATTGTCTCTCACCCAGTTGTATCCTTGGGCCTTGGGGTGGGGGGAGGGCAAACAAAACAAAAAACACCCAAAGAAGGGTTTTTGTTTGTTTGTTTTGGAGGGGGAAATCCCAGAAATGTAGCTTGTTTAATATTTTAGGCCTCTTATTTTTGTAAGATGTTTAGAATTTGCTGTTTTTCGTTTTATTTTGACAACTCAGGAAGAAACTGACCTCAGAAAGAATGTTAGACTTTGGCTGCTCTCCTGTGTGTTCCCTGCCCCCCACCCCATTCTACCCCACCCCTCCCAGGGAACAAATTCTCCCCAGAAGACTCAGAAAATGAAACTTGTGGGGAACGGAGGGGAAGACCCAGAGCCACACTGAAACCCCTGCTCTTCCTGGGACAGAAGCGGAATGTATTTCTAGAGCTTCCTCCCCAGGTCCAAGGTTGTGGGCAGGGGCGTGGGGGCGTGGACTGTGGGATTTGAAAGGAGGTAGGTCCTGTTTCTCTCCCCTTGAGCCCCACTCTCCAGGTTAGTGTTTGCTGTTTAGGGTTATCCAGAGGGATGTCCTTGACCCCTTCCTGTCCCAGATCCAGAAAAGAGAGGACCCAAATGAGAAGGTGTCCGAGGCGGAAAGTCCCCAGAGTGGTCATCTCACCTAGCTCTTCCCTAGGTAGAGATCTCTAACTTCGGACTTCCTTGGGAGCGAAGACCATGTGGCCACAAGTCTGGTTGGCACAAAATTGACTACAGGCTGCTTCCCTGTGTGTTGGGAGGCTCTGAGGAGTTAGCACCACTTTACAGAAAGTTCTGTGGGGAAGCATGCCTGGCCCGTTCTCCTAGGGTCCCCAGTTGGGAGCTCGAAGGGCTTTGAGATGGTGAAGGGGATGGGTTTTTTTCCCCCGGATGCTGGAGGTTTATTTTCAGTCCCACCCAAACTCTCCACCAGAAGCCAGCCTTCGGGCCCTTCCTTGTGAGAACAGTATTCTTTTCCTTCCTAGCAAACTTGCTGGGGCTTCCTTTTATTTCTCTCCTCCTCAGGGAGCCCATTTCATTACTCTGACCTTTGGTCCAAAGCAGGGAGGCAAGCCCTCACCCTACCTCTTCTCTCTCCCACCCCTGCCTCCCTCCCTGTTCCCTGCTCACCCTTCCAGCCCTCACAGTCTCATTACCATCTCCTGCTCCCAGCTGGAATGGTGTCCACAGGGAACACCAGGTGCCAAGATGCCGAGGGCCTGTGCTGGCCTAGGAGTGCTACAGGAAAGCTGCTCTGTTTTTAACCCCCACTTTTCATCCTTGGTCTTTCTGGCCCTCTGCTTGGAGCTGGCTGGCCACAGGGCTTTGGTGCCTCAGAGGCAGTGGGCCGCACTGCCGTAAAGGGCCCTTTGGAGGGAGCAGGGGTGAGGAGGTTTTCTCAGGTGTGTGTATGTATATGGGGGTGGGGGTGGAGGGCAGGGGGAGTGGGGTTGGGATCCTAGCCTTCCCTTCAAGAGGCAGGCAGCTGGGGGTTGAGGGAGGAGCTCACTGAGACCCAGGGCCCCCACTGCCTCCTCAACTGGCCTTGGGGAGCTTTGCACAAGGAGACAGCCCCCAGTCTACTGGCACCTACCTCATGGGCACTGGGGCAGGTGGGGGGAAGGGCAGGTCCAGTTCTGGCAATGTTGGGGGGGCATACCAAAGAATCCAGGGGCAGGGATGGTGGGGAGGACAGACTCGGCAGGCTGGTCCTCCTCTTCCTCTATCCAGACTGGGGTTGGGTTCCTCTCCTCCAGCTGTAACCATTTCTACCTCATTTTGCTGCGTGTTGTACATGGACGTATTTATCTCCTGTCTGACGATGCTCTGCAGTTGTGGTCTGTCTACCTCAGAAGAGACTGTATTTTAAAAGAAAATATTACACAATATTAAAGCGATGACATGTGGTGTCCAGAGGATTTCTTGGGGGCAGCAGGATGTGGGGAGCCCTTTGGGGAATGCTGGGGCGCTCAGGTCTGCCAGGTGCGTGGCCCTGCGGTGTTTCCAGGCCTTCAGCAAACCATCGCTGTGGGTCTCCTGTTCCTCCCTCTGGCACAGCAGGTGCGCCTAGCAAGCATTGGGCGCTAAGGCTACTGGGAGAAAAGCCCCTGGATAGGGAAGGCCCTCTTGTAGTTATGAACTCCCAGAGGCTCAGAATTGGGGCTGACTCCTATCTGCAGAGCTCCAAAATATGAGGGAAAGAAGGGCTCACATGTTTGGTGAAGGAGTGACTGGATGAATGAATGAATGCATTGAGAAAAGGGGGTTGGGGTTGAAGAGAAAGGTGCACTCAATGTGGACAGCAGCCCTCATTGGCTTGAGCTAAGATTAGACTTTGTTCTTGGAGGGAGGGGAAAGGGGGCAGAGGGCAGGGTTTGGAGAGGGCCTAGTTCCAGTCTTTAGGGTCACGTGGGGTCCTTTGTCCACACCATCTGCCAATTCCCAAAATCTGTCTTTGCCAGCTTATACACTGGGAGCCTGAGAAAACTAGGAAGGAAAATCTTGCTGGAAAAGTTGTAGGTAGATGCCTGTCAGCAGTGTGGACCCAAAACTTCCTGAGGTCTTTAAATGCTCTAAGTTAAATTATCGAAAATGCACCAAAGTGCAAGGATTGAACTCTGTGTGCATACCACGGGCTCAGGGCTTCCCTGGGCTTTCCCAAGGCCAAGCAAGCCCTAGGGGAGAGCCTGCCAAGCAAAGTTACCTCTGTGAGAGAAACAATTGTGTGCCTGGACAAGGGAGCTCTAGGGCATTGCCCCAGGACTCAGCGACCAACCCTTTTGCTCCTGGAGGTCTAGACACTGCAGACAGGTGTAGCACTGAAGATACCGAAATGGTTAAGCACGGCCCGTTCTGTGAAGAGTCCACAATACAGGGTGAGAAAAGCTCAAAAATGGGTTATTTGAAAAAAAATTTAAAGTAGGTGCCACACCCAACATGGGGCTTGAACTCAGGACTCTCAGACTGAGTCACATGCTCTACTGACTGAGCCAGCCAGGCGCCCCCACAAATGGATCATTTGAAAGTACAACTGGTGAAAGCTGCTTGGGGAGCGATCATATAAACATTTTATATTCTCAAGTCTGGTACAGTATTTGGTACATGGAAGACACTAAATAAATGCTGGGTAAATCCTTCAATTAATCAATTTCCAGGTAAGTGTCCCAATGGAGGATGGACAGGCTATCTCAAAAATGCCCAGAAGAGATTCTGACCTGTGGAGGCTGGAAACCATCACAGGTGTGAGTTGTTACATGAGCATAAGGTGAGGGCAGGAGTGGGGGGAGTGAAGGTGGGGAGTGGGGCTGGAGGGATCCCGAAAGGAGAGGGGCAAAGGGCGTGTACTGCAGCAGCAGGAGGACCTTTCACACCCTGTGAAGAGCCCAGGATCTGAGATGGTCATGGGTGTGTGTTCGGAAGAAGGGGTCAGTGGCTTGTGGACAGGGATCGATTTGCAAGTTAAGAATTTACACACAGATTCAAAAAAATCTTCACTGAAATGAACACCTACTCTGCACTAGTTGCTATAGGGACAACAAATGGACCTTCCAGCCGAATAGAGGAGACAGTAGAAAGGCAGAACGGTGGTGGGTTCCAGGAGAAACTACAAGGGATCCCGAAAGGAGAGGGGCAAAGGGTGTGTACTGGGGTCACAGAGAGCTTCCCAAAAGAAATGGGTCAGCTGAGGAGTGACTAAGGCAGAAGCCTGCAGGCCAAGATCCAAAGGAGAGCGGAGCCAAGATTGCTCAGGGAACAAGGCCAGGGACTGGGGCCCGAGTGTGTGTGCAGTGGCAGTGGGCACTTGGGTAGCTCAGACAAGAGGAGAGAGGGTTCTCTAGACAAGAGGAGATGAGGGTTTGGAGGTACCCGTGGGAGGATGGGAATTGGTAGACTCTATAAGTATTTGGTAATCCCAGAATTTGGGATTGGATATTGGATAATGGAGAGCAAGGCAGGGCCTAGGCCTTGTGCGGGAGGCTGAGGGATTATAAATGGATTATTAGAGATGTTGGAGATTTGCTAAATTTGAGGCATTAGTGGGATGGCCAGGAGTCAGGCCTAGGGCAGGCATTTTAATGGAAGGCCCCAGGATCCTATCCTCATTAGGGACTGGGTCCCCCACCCTGCCCACCGCCCTGGGTGTTGAAAAACTCACTCCAGTTCCTTTCAATTCCTAGTTTCTGGGTGCTGGGAGATTCCCACCAAGCCCCACGTGTCTGCTGCCCCCTGTCTCTAGTCTCCCTCAGGGGATGCCCCCACCGACGCCGACGCCGGCGTCAGGCACCCCTCCCCCACCGAGGACGTTCGGAGCTTCTCCCCCTACAGTCGGGTCAAAGGGGGCGATGGCAACGGCGGCGACGGCCACGCGGGCCCCGGCCCTGGCCCTGGCGCTCTGGGGCTGGGTGCTGGCCCCAGCGGGGGCCTTGGATGCCATGGGCCCCCACGCGGCCGTCCGTCTGGCCGAGCTGCTGACCCCGGAGGAGTGTGACCATTTCCAGTCGCTCCTAAAGGTGCCAGAGCCGGACGTCGAGGGCGAGTTGGCCAGGCTCTCTGAGGACCGGTTGGCCCGCCCGGAGACGCCGGGGCCCACGTCCAAACCGCCGGGTATGCTGTGGCGGCGGCGGCGGCGGCGGGCGGCGGCCGAGCCCGCGGAGGTGTAGGACGGCTGCCGGGAGAGGCTGGCGGACTGGCTGGCGGCCGAGGC
>NC_043709.1:62019793-62021133 GCF_006229205.1 Suricata suricatta
CCCCGGCCCCGCCCCCACCCCCAGCCCTGCGTCCTCGCCGCGCAGAGCTCCCGGAACCTGACTGGGACCAGCTGCAGCTGATCGTGGAGCGTCTGCCCCAGGCACCGTACGAGCGCAGCCCCGCCGGCTGGGTCGGGCCGCTGGCGCTCGGCCTCCTCACTGGCTTCGTGGGGGCGTTGGTCGCAGGGGCGTTGTTCATCCTGCTCACATTGTGGCTCACGGGCGGCGACGGCCACGGCCCTGGCCCTCCCCGGCGCAGGCCCGCCCAGGCGCGCGATGGGCGGAAAGCCAGGCTGCCCCTGTCCGCAGAGCAGCTCGAAGCGTCGCGGGCCTGGGCTGCCCGCCGGCCTGTCCCCCCTCGTCTCGGTGTCCCCAGGCTGTAAAACTGGAGCACAGCCCCGGCAGAGTGCTGTCTTCTCCGTTTCATAAACGTTACCGAAAACGCAAAGAAGAGAGAGCCGTTGTTGGTTTGTTAGAAATGGCCGCACAGTCCGTGGGACTGCCAGCAGGAGAGGAGGGGCTGGGGTGCCAGGGTACCCGGGGCGGGAGGCAGGCCCTCCCATTTTCAGCCTTAGAGCTTTCTTATCCCGCAGTAATCCTTGCACTGACAGCTACCATTTATTGAGTTCGAACTGTATGCCAGGCCCTGTGCTGAGCAGGTTACTACATTATTTGATAAAATCTTCAGAACCCAACAAAAACAGTTATGAACTCCATTACACATAAAGAAACTGGCCACAACTAGCTAGTGGTATACTCAGGGTTTTCAACCCAGAGCTGCCTAAGCTGAAAGTTTGAATCCTCTGGAAGGATCTGTGACCAGTAAGGGAGCTTGACAAACATGGTGGGGTCCAGAACAAGCGGCGGGGGGAGGGTGTGTGTGTGTGTGTGTGTGTGTGTGTGTGTGCGCGCGCGCTCGCGCGCTAGAGGTGTCCCCACTTTCAGGGGCTGCTGCCTCCAAGCTGCTCTTCCTACTTGGACTTCTGAAGGTCTATCTGGAGCCCCAAAGCTTTCTCACCCACTAGGGCCCTGCCAGCCCATCTGAGGAGTTAACCCTGGGCGACCCCTTAGACTCTGTCCCCTGCCACAGGGGAGGGCAAAGAGGACAGCTGTGGGGTCTTGCTGGGTGGGAGGGTCTGCCCCCCCCCCCCCCAGGCCAAGGGGCTTTGCTGTGAGAGCAATGACAGAATGACAGGCCAGTCCAAGAGGAGAGTTGAAAACAAGATTGACGTAACCCTTTATTGCAAATTCTAAAGTAAAAAGATGTACAGTACAAAGTAAAATTGAAATTTCAGACTATAAACTTCCAATCCACTTATGCATTCTCATTTCTCAAGCAT
>NC_043709.1:62021233-62032267 GCF_006229205.1 Suricata suricatta
CCCCCCCCCCCCAGGCCAAGGGGCTTTGCTGTGAGAGCAATGACAGAATGACAGGCCAGTCCAAGAGGAGAGTTGAAAACAAGATTGACGTAACCCTTTATTGCAAATTCTAAAGTAAAAAGATGTACAGTACAAAGTAAAATTGAAATTTCAGACTATAAACTTCCAATCCACTTATGCATTCTCATTTCTCAAGCATTTCTGCCATTTCCGCGTAAACGGAACAGGGAACAAGTCGAGGTGGTGAGGGAAGGAGATACAGCAAGGGAAAAAAAGTTAAGTGTCTAGAATAATCACAAACCCCAGAAGCAAGTGAAAGGAAAGACATTTTCTCGACCTGCTGTCCTGGTGATGAGAAGCGGGGGTGATTGGAGCAGTGCAGTTTAAAATGGCTCTCAGAATAGCAGCATTTATGGTACCATTTCATCTTCCTTAAGTCCAAATAATACTTTGCCCTTCCCTAGTGCCTTTGCCTCTGTATCTCAAAACACTTTACAAAACATTTAGTTAAAGCCTCACAACACCCCTGTGAGGTAGGTCAGTATTATTATCCCCATTTTACAGATGAGGAAACTGAGGCACAGAGAGGTTAAGTGACTTGCCCAAGGCCACACAGCGAGCCAGTGGTTGAGCTGGGGATGGAACACAGGAGTTCTATCCCTTTTCTGGAACCACTGGACCACGCTCCCCTTTACCTATATACATTCTTCACACACACACACCACACGTGCACACCCGCCCACCCCACCCCACTTAGCCTCTATGTACAGCAAACAGCAGTGGGGGGCAGCGGCAGGGGGTGCCTCAGGAGCATTTGAACAGAGGAAATCTTGGAAAAGGAACCCAAGAAAGCACAGACCTGAGCCACAACACAGACCCTGTGCAAACCTTGGGCCCCTCCTGACCCAGACTTTCTCCTCTCTCCTGATGTCCCCCTGGCTGGCTAGTTGCAGCCAATTCTTTAGGGGATGGGGGTACCTGAAAATGAAGGAAGCTTTTTGCAAAACTTTGGGCAACATCTGAGAAAAGAAAGAGGCATCCTTACAGAAGATGCCCAGGACTCAAGTCACAAAGTCGTAACCCATGGCAATCTCACCTCCACAGCAGGCCTGGAGGCTGGGGCGAGGGGAGGAGGGTGGGGACTGACCTACCAGCCAACTCTCTCCAGAGTGGAGCTACTGGAGCGGACTAGAGTGGGCACTTCAAAATCCTCCTGAGAGTGTTCCTGGACCAGGAGACATGGCCTAGAGAGGGATGTCCCCAAAGCAGGGCAGGGGGAGGGAGGGGGAGCGGTGCCCCTCTCTCCTGCACGGATGTGAACAAGACCAGCCGTAGTCTGCTGGTGTATGTGTCGGGGTGATGGAGGGCAGGGCCCAGCATTAGCTAGCAGAGTGGAGACTATTGGGCATTGTGCTCGCCCGAGCTTTGGGGCATCAGGATAGCTCTTTTCTTAGCATACTGGTGAGAAAGGCAGAAGTGAGGCCGGCCCGGCGGGGTTGGCTTGACATCATCTCCGGGGGCTCTGCCAGGTGGCCTGGTGAAGAAAGGGGTTCGTAGATGGTGAAGCACTGGCCCGGGAGGGGGGAGAACATCACATGCAATGGGTGAGTGGGAGTCTGGGGCAGGCGGGGGCTTGGAGGGTAGGACCTTGCTTTTCTCTCCAATCTCTACTTCTCAGCCAGAACTTAGCGAGAGGACCCTGATTTCTCTCCCTTCTCTTCCCCTCCTTTCCCCACACGTGCTAAGGTCCCGATTCCCAGATCCCTCCCAGGACTCAAGAACTGGGAGAGTCAAGCAACAAACGGACACCAAGACAGGCTTCCCTTGTACAGTAAAAAGGGTCATTTTTATTTCGTTTCCTTTTGGCTTATAGTAGTGCTGTACTTTGTATCACGTCTCATGTAGAGCAGTGTTGGCCTCCATGCCGTCACTAATACACTAATCTTCCCTAGTGGTCTTTTACAGACTTACATTGGTCGCGGCGGAAAAGAACAGAACTCTGGGCGCTGTCGTTCCAGGGGCTTTGAGCGGGAGCTTCTGCTTATTTCTCCCCAGTCAACTTCCGACACCAAAGGTGGTTCGTTTAGAGAAGTGGGAGTAGGCTGTGTTGACTTGGGACATTTTTGCTGCTCTCGCCCTCCGAAGTACGGGGCCTCCTCAGCCTGAGCAGCAAGGGGGTTAAGGAAAGAAGAGGGGAACGTGTTTTTCACACACAAACCAGCAACCGTGTCAGCTGCTGCCCAGTGGCTTTGGCTCTGCATTTTAAATGAACAGCATCGCACGTCTTTTTGCTTTTTGTCTTTTTTTTTTTTTTTTAAAGGTGAATTGTGGAGTATAAATACTGCACCAAGGACCCGGCTACAAAAAATAAATATTTATATTATATTTATATATCTATATATATATATGTGCAGTGATACTGTGGCTGCTGCTGCTTTTTGATTGGCTTCGTTAATATTTGGCAAAGCGCTGCCACTTACCCATCCCATGAGGGCGTAGGAAACCGTCCTCACTGGTTCAATGCCTCACTGGTTCAATGCCTGTTAAACCGCGGGTGTAAACTGCTGGTGATGGTGTCGTTTACTACCAAAGAAGTGTGGAGCAGGGCGGGTGAGTGAGAGAGTGAGTGAGCCAGTGGGCGGACGGGGAGGAACGAGAAGGTAGGGGAACTTTAAAAAAAAAGAAAAAAGTCGAAACATCAAGTGAAGAGTGCAGGTGGCTTCTCTGTGAAGCTGGCTGATGGGTGTCAGATACCAAGGCCCATGTGTGTTACTGAGGAGCTAGCCGCTGGGGGAGGGGAAGGGCAGATCTTAGAAAATCTCATTAATATGCTCTCGTAGCTTCCTGACATCACTAGCATGAGCACTTGGGGTGTGGAGCGGGGTCTTCTAGCTCTGTTGCCCATCTTAAGACCTAAGAACAATGATGGGGTTTAGCCAAATCTTGCATAGAAGTGGTTAGAATTTATTGCACATTGGAACAAAAATATATACTTTTTTGTTGTTTTGGAAAAGACCATTAGCAATAAAAAATTTTTTGTCTGTCTGTCTGGTTTGGGGATGTACATTGGCTGACAGCATCTAAGTTCTAAGAAGAAAGAAACGTATAAAAAATAAAAATAAACATGACAATGGCATAAGCCAGAAGCCATTTCCTATTTAATAAGTTAATAATTTGTATTTACAAAAAGGCATGCCGAGAAAATAAAAGGATATATTACAGTATTTATAATTTTCTTAAAAAGAATAGCCACACACGTCAGCTTCTGTTTTGTGCTGTTGACCACGTCACCTGTATATGATACTATACATTCGTCCTAGCGGTTAGCGGGGTCACTGAGAGAAATGCTTTTCCAACCTGGTGTCGCGGGCAGTACAAAAGTTCTACGGAGGAGGCCGCGGAAGCAGGCTTCGGAGAGCCGGGCAGAGGTTTCTAATGGTCCAAGAAGATAGAAAGCTCTGCCTATGGTCTTGCTGTGTTTGTTCTACGCAAAACTCGTCAGGCGGATGTGCGGTTCCACCGAGCGCTTCTGTTACAAGGCAGACTGGTGTGTCTGATCGCGGGGGTGGGGGTGTCTTTATCCCCCCTCTACTTTATGGTTCAGGAGGAATTTAGTTTGATTTGGTTCGCATGTTAACGTGTCTCCTCATTCTTTGTCTAGACCTCCTGACACGCTCAACTGCAGCATCTTGGTTTTGATCTAGTCATAGGATGAAAAACCCCTGGACTAAAAGCTGTCTTCCCTAAAGTGGGAGAGGGGCCAGAAGACGGATGCTCCCCCTCAACCCCCACCACAAGGCCACCCTCCGATGACAATGGGCAGGTCCATAAGCAGGCGGCACAACAATGACAACGGGCTGAAAGGGAATGTGCCGGGAGGGCGGGTGAGGGGAAGCTGCAATGTCTTAGGAATTAATATTGAATCGCTTTCTCATGAGAATCGGTACGATAAAGAAACCAAGCGGGCTTGGTTCAGAGGCGGCTCCATCTCTACCTCGGGTCCCACCAGTGACGATTTGTTATCTAGAACGTGACAAGAAACCACAGCCATAGCCCAGCGCTGCTGCCCTCAGCCACCTGTGCAGGTAAGAGGGAAATCCTGCTTGGTGGAAAGATGAGATGGAAGCAAGAGGAATCATGCAGTGTGTGAGCTTGTGACAACCCTCTGCCGAGGGAGAGGCCTGTTCAGGAAATCTGAATCCCTCTCCGGCTGGACCCAAGCCCGGAGAAAGCCACAGTGCAGAAGGAGGGGACACTACCTGAAGGGAGCACCCCACGTCCCTGGGGAAAACTGAAGTTTCCCGAATCACCCCCTAGAGATAAAATGCCACTTTGAATAGCGCTTGTATCTCTGCCCCAAATAAGTGTCAGTTCTCCAGTATGAAGGCTAAACAATCATTGTAAATATTGCGATACAAATGAACTGGTTTTTTGTTTGTTGATTATTTTTTTTTTTGGATTTTTGTTTTTAGCCCTAGAATTTGGTTTTACAGTGACATTATTAATACAAGCCATTCAAGATCCAAGTTTCCCCATGGACGGGACACAGAGCAGCATTAAATAGTTCATCTTTCAAAATGTGCAACAATGGCTGTATGTTAGAGATGTCTGTTAAACATAGACACACAACGGATCCATCCGCTTGTCGGACTGGGTTTGTTTTTTGTTGGTAGTGGTGGTCAATTGGTTGCTTATGTTTCCCTACCTGAAAGGTGTATGAAAGACTTCTAAGAATTCGTTAAGGAATTGCAGCGGGTATGGAATGCTTACCATTTTTTTTTCCTCCAAATACAGTGAACGGTGCCGGGCTGGGTCCTGTCCAAAGGCTGACCCAGCGCAGGGGACAGGATTAGTAGTGTCCTGTGGTGTATGGGTCTCATGCATGACTTCTGATCACGGCATGCCATCATGCAAATCATTTCTACGCATTGAACGAGCACAATGTTTGGAATCGGCCTGAGCAAGTCCTCCTCAGCCTGAAGAAACCTGATTGTTCTCCCCCACCCATCTCCAAACCACGTGACGCCCATGTGGAGAAGATGCGGTTTATGTCAAAGAAATGGACAATTAAATGACATGGGCTAGATGGAAGTGTGTGTGTGTGTGTGTGTGTGTGTGTGTGTGTTTCTTTTTGCTGCTTAGCTTAACTAATGTAAGAATGCAAATATAGTTTGCATGAACAAACTTTTTAAAGTGATGCTTTCTGCTTCTGAGAATCACCAAAATGAAAAAAATAAATAAAATCCATTGGGCTGCAGTGGAATATGCTGGTCCCGGCAGCCTCGCCTCTGGTTTTTGTATCCTGTTGGTTTTGTCCTAAGTTGCATTGACGGATGTGGAACATGCAGTAACCACCTGCCCAAGCGTTAGAAAATCTGTGAGTCCAGGGAGCAGGGTCCTTTGCCCTCGGCAGGTCACTGCTCAAGATGCAACCATGTTACATGGTAAGCAGACTACGTTTGGTATAGATCTTCGGGTTAAAGTGTCTCCACAGCTGTTCTGCATTGATAATATTCAGGAAGTTTGTAAACAATCTTTTGCTTGCGAGTATTACATCTGTACAATATTTCATTTTTGCTCGCCTCTAACACTTGGATTCTCTGACCTCTTTTTGTCTTTTGGCTCTTTCCCTTCGTCCTTCCTCTGCCCGTTGCTGTTTCTCCTTCTCAGGCTTCGTTACACTGTCATAGGATGGGAGGGAGGCTGTGGATGGGGTGCTCTCTTTTTTCTCCCGGTGTGTGCCTCCGTTCTCCAGCTTATTGGAAGTGGTCTTTTTGCTAATGAAGCCCCTTCTCGCTAAATGTCCCCGGTAGGCGCGCTGCAGGACCACGGCCGACACCTCCTCCTGCTTGCGCCGTAGCGTGGTCGTGATCGGCTCGTAAGACACTTTGGAAGGATTGGATGCCACGAACCGCTCCTCCATCTGCTGCCGGAGGATGTCCAACTCCCCGCTGTCCCCCAGGACCCGCTTGGTGAAGGCAAAAAGGATGTCCAAGCAGTGGATGCGATCCCCACTGACCATCGGCAGATCCATGGCAATGAGCTCGATGGTGTTCGGCTTGGGCACTCGGAGAGGGTGCTCCAAAGCGTCTGCAAAGTCTGCCAGCTTACAGTACTCAATGAACTGGGTGGCATCTGGGTCGAACTTCTCCCAGATCTCATAGAAGGTCTCAAAGTCATCCTCGCTCAGAGGGTCCGCGCTCTCCTCTGTGGCCACGCTGAAGTTCTCCAGGATGATGGCAATGTACATGTTCACAACAATTAGGAAGGAGATGATGATGTAGCTGACAAAGAAGAAGATGCCCACTGAGGGGTTCCCGCAGTCTCCCTTGAAGCCACTCCCTGGGTGCTCCTTGTCCAGGCTGCAGTCAGGGGGACGGTTCAGGATGGGCAACAGGAGGCCATCCCAACCAGCTGACGTCGTGATCTGAAACAGGCAGATCATGCTGTTGCCGAAGGTCTCAAAGTTGAACATGTCGTCGATGCCAGCCTCGTGCTTCACGTAGGCGAAATTGGACATCCCAAAGATGGAGAAGATGAACATGACCAGGAAGAGCAGGAGGCCGATGTTGAACAGAGCAGGCAAGGACATCATTAAGGCAAAGAGCAGGGTGCGAATCCCTTTGGCACCTTTGATCAGACGCAAGATGCGTCCAATACGGGCCAACCGGATGACTCGGAATAGGGTTGGGGAAACAAAGTATTTCTCAATGATATCGGCCAGGAACATTCCTAAGAAGAGGACAGAAGAAGACATGTTACTGAGATTGGATGGAGACGCCTTTCTCTTATGTCACCTGGCACTGGAGCCCTTAAGTTCAAAGGATTTCGGAGAATCAATGCCTTATGATTCCATCACTCTCATGATGAAAAAATACGGAAACGTTTCAAACATAAGGAAAAGCAGAGAAAACAATATAATATACACCTATGCACTTGACATCCAGATTTAACAGACGCTAGTATTTTACCAAGTTTGCTTTCTCTCTTCATCCCCCAAAGCAACCATAATCCTGGAGACGGTGTGTATCCTTCCAGTCTCCTCATCATTTCACTATGTATGAACCCGTAACCATTATACAGAGAGACTGCATGCTAGCATCCTACTATGCTGAAAGAATTATACTGTATCTCTCTTTTTAGAACACGTTTTTTGAGATCTCTAACTTGGTTTTCAGACTTCGCATTATACTTGTGAGATTGACCTCTGGCTTTAAAATAATTTTGGATTGTTGATTTTCACTGGTGAACTGTATTCCCTTTCATGAGTAGGTCCTTATTTATCTGTTTTCTCACTTGAGGACAATTAGTTGTCCCAGGTTTGTGGATGTGTGGCTTTCCGAGGTGTCACTGATGCCTCTCCAAAATGCCATCAAATTTCCATATCCACAAACAACGAATGAGAGGTCCCGGCGCCACCCATGACATCACGACCCTTTGTGATGTTTAAGTTATTCTGCCGTGCCACCACATTTCCAAGTATCTTCCTGGCTCTGAAAAGACATTTTTGGTTTCTTATGGTCCCATGTCCCTACCTTGCCAAAGTAGCTTAGATAACCAAAGGGACCTCTCAGAAGTGGCTTTTAACGCCGAGCTTCTAGACTTGTGTTTAAAGCCACACATCAGAAACAGAATCAGCAGACGAAGATGTTAAGGCATAAGTGGGATATGAAAGTAGAGGGTGACCATGTAAAATCAGAGGGCCTTTTTCTGTTTCTATTTATTTAGGAGTCCACCTCAGCTGGACCACTTGCCTTTAACACTGCAGAGCAATAATGGGAGCCCAGTGAGGGACCACAGGAGGAAGGGGACACGGAAAGGTTGTGACACGGCAGCTGAAGGGAAGGCAATGATATGTTGTGTTTCTTCAGTGCCTTCTCTTGCTGTTGAGGTTCTGATGAGACAATATGAACTTCTACTGACAGGAAGGATTTACTTTGAATAAAACAATATCTTTCAACCCTAAGGATTCAGAAATACTGGGGGAGTGCACTGCAGAAGCCTATGTAATCCCCTTATTTGAGCCTTTCTTTTTTTTAAAGTAGGCTCCATGCCCAATGTGGGGCTTGAACTCACAACCCCAAGACAGAATTATATGCTCTACTGATTGAGCCAGCCAAGCGCGCCACCTGTCCCACACACCCCCACTCTTATTTGGATAAATTTTAAGCTAGGACAGAATCTTAAGTTTCAGAAAGGGATGAGATGCAGGAAGTTTGGACAGCCTCTTGGGGCCTCTTCTGGGGCTTGTATCCCATGAAGTATTTGAGCTTTCAAGAAAATCTCCACCTCGGCCAGGACCCAAGATGAACTCTCAGCTCTCTTCTTTTTAATGTTTCAATTGAGTCATAACCGGTGCCCATAAGAAGTTAGGTGACATCTGTAAAACTTTCATTTTGAGTCTGATGGGCAAGTGGGGCTTCAGAGAGAAGATGCCAGTGTTTGGTTTTATATGCTCAATGTGCACTTGTCCCCAGAGAAAAGGGGAGAAGGATGGGCAGGCAGCATTCCAGGCAGCAGGAACACCACTTAAGGGGGCTTCTAGGAGGTTCCAGGGTTAGTTTTACCATAATTCCTCTTACTTTAAAAAGATAACTTCTATGCTTTTCTTTCTGAACAAATCAATACTATTTAGTAAAAAATTCCAATCGTCAAAAGCCATACTATCCTTCCTCTTTACTTCTGAGGATCATCTGAGAATAGGGTGCATGGTCTGGATGCGGGCTTCCCATCACACTCAATGATGGGTGGGCAGGAAACAGTCAAGAACAGTGGACAGGGTGACACTGTCCAAAGTGGGTCCTGTGGGAGGTTAGCAGTGTGGATTTGAGGCCAGGGGCTGGGCCTGAACCCTGCTCACTGGCTGACTAGCCTCATGTCTTGGTCACTGCTCTGTGCCTCAGTTCCTCATGATACTCAGACAGTTGTCATGAGGACTAGAGGAATGAAAACAGGCAAAGCACTTAGAAAAGTGACCGGCACATAGGACGTTCCATTAAAACAGAAGATACCCTTCACATGGCTTGACAAAAGGGTATTGTGATCAACTAAAGGTAGGATGGTGTGTTCAACAATTCTTTACTATAGGGCTTCCAAGAACCTTCTATAGACTAATGTGCCCTGTGGCCCTCCAAAGGGAAATGCAATGTACAGTGTTACCCAAAGTAATTTCATCATCAGGGGGTCTTTTCTTGCAGGGGAGATGTATGGGATTAGTGCTTCATGCAATGACACGTGTTTGGACGTGCTGGTCCAGAGGACAGAACTAGAAACTGACACAGGCCAAAGGGAAGGCCAGCTGCCTTCGGGAGCTCACAGTGGTCACCTTGCTAAGCCAGCCTGGCCACCAGCTCTGGGGCTGGTTTCCACAGGCCTCGGGCACCCTCCCTCTGCCAGCCTACGCCAGGTATACCTACCTGGAAGCAAGCCAGGATTTCACTATTTCCTCTGCCTGCTAGGGTATCACCCCTTGCATGCCTTTAGGTTGAAGCAAAATGTCATACAGTTGGTCTTAAGATCCAGCCTGAGTTCTGCCTCTGCCATCTCCTAGTTGGGTGACCTTGGACATCCTTACAGAAGATTAAAAAATAGGCTGTTTCCTGGGCTGTCTTAAGGGTCAAATGAGATGATAATGCCAGGGAAGAAACTCTCAAACTGTACCTGGCACACAGGAAAACCTCAGTGAAATGAGCACTGCCATCACCACCAGAATACTCTTAGACCATTTTCACTAATACCCAACCAACCAATCTCTTGCCATCCCTTCTTCCACTGCTACCGCAGTCATAGTTCTTTTTTTTTTAAAGTTTCTTTTCCCTTCCCTGTTAACTTTAAATTCCTTGAAAGCAAACAGCCAAAACTAAATCAATCATTCCCTCACCTTCAACAAGGGAATTCATGATCCAAGACTACTACGAACATGCAGAAGAAACTCACTGACCGCGGAACCTACTAGCCAGGCCCACGAGACGACTTAGGGACACACACGGGCTTCAGCTGTGAGAGGAGCGGGCCTGCACTGCACACCCGCGACGCCGCTGCTTTCCCAGGAACCTCATGCTCCAGGCCAGTGAGGTCCCCTTCCCCTTCCCTCTCCAGTCCCACTTACCCACAATGGAGAGAATGACTACCACGAAGTCAAAGATGTTCCAGCCAATGGTGAAGTAGTAGTGCCTCAAGGCAAACATTTTGAGCACACACTCACAGGTGAAAAAGATGACGAAGACCAGGTTAATCCAGTAGAGAATGTTTTCCATCTGTTTGCTCTGCGTATCTGTCTCCACCATCATCGTCACCATGTTAAGGCAGATGAGCATCATGATAACAATATCAAAGGCTTGTTGAGTGACAAAATCAAAGATGATACCTTGGATTTTGTTCTGGAGGTGGTGGGGTGGGGGAGGGAAGATAGAAGAGCATTCATGAGAACGTTTCCGAGCAGACTGTGGACAGTGCCGTCCTGTTCATCAGAGCGCCCGCCTTTCTTTTCTGAGACACTGGCCAGCTCTATCCCGCTGCTCTGTCAGGAAGTCAGGAGCATGGACACACCCCGACAGCAGTAGTCACTTCCCCCAGAGTTTTCTAAAACCGCCACGCTTCTCTTTTGTGTCTATGCCATGCCACGCTTCCTATGTCTTCCTGCCTGGCCAGCTGCTCCTGTTCAGCCCGTTTCGGGGGCCATGTCTTCCCTGACTCAGTCTCTTCTTTATCCACACTGTCTCCCCAGGAGAGCTCATCTAGTCCTACTGCGTACATAGCGTCTATGTACTTAGTTTTCTTGAATCCTTTCCTCTGAAGCTGTGTGTTGCTTTCCCAACATCTCAGACCCAACAAGTCCTTCCTGGCCCCTCACCCAACCCGCTCCTCTCACCTCTCACTTGTCTACCCAGGCTCCAAGCCAGAAACCCGAGGGCCACTCTTGCTGCTGTCCTCTCCCTCTTTCTTTGCTTAACACGCTGCAGGTCCTGCTGATTCTTCTGAATTCACCCACGTCACCTCACTTCTGTCAGCCCTTCTCCAGCCCAAGCACCAGCA
>NC_043709.1:62032367-62066309 GCF_006229205.1 Suricata suricatta
AAATACTCTGGGGGGCTCCCACTCTGAGTCACAGGAGCTCTACTTCATTTTTACAAGTTAGACTGCCAGATGAGCTTTTAAGAGTTGTGCTATTTTTAGATACAAAGTTACTTGAAATGAAAGGTACAGAAGACAGGACTGTGAGCCTGGGGCTTCTGCCCACCCCACTGGGAATATGGCTACAGGAGCAGAGTTCTCTCCTCTG
This sequence comes from Suricata suricatta, assembly GCF_006229205.1. NCBI lineage: Eukaryota > Metazoa > Chordata > Mammalia > Carnivora > Herpestidae > Suricata > Suricata suricatta. Next base: position 62,032,573 of record NC_043709.1, read on the forward strand.
AAGCAAGGGGACAGTCACCAACAGAAGGGCAAAGTGGAGACCCAGTGCCCAGATCTGTTTTACAAACGGCTCAGTTCAAGATGGACATCAGGACACCAGATCCCTAGTTTCACCTCCTTCTGCTCCCACAAATAGCCAGAGTATTATTGTATCTTGTGAAGGCTTCCTTGTTGGGGAGAGAGCCGAGAAGACAGTGGCCACAACTTATCTTGTACTGGTAGGAAAGAGGTCAGCTGTCATGGTCACTGTCCTTGGTTAATTTTTAGTTGTCTCGTAGGACATCTTGCTACCAGTGCCAGAGCCCATGTGGTTATAACACGCTGCTTCTCTGCTGCCGCCCCGGGAAGTCTCACAGGAAAGGTCAAGCACGAGTGTGAAAGCCATCCTGTACCTTTCCCCCTGTTCTGCTGTTTCGCCCAGATCCTTTGGATGGGGCAGCTGGGAGAGCACCAGAGGGCAGAGGCGGTTCACCACTTACCCCTTTGTTGCCTCTGCAATGGCCCTACCAAGGTCTTTTCTGTATAGGGTCTCACTTAGCCCTCAGCCTGCACTCACCAGGGGGCGGGGAATGGGTTTCTGTGGTTTCTTCGAACCCAGCTTTTTCATGGCATTGTAGTACTTCTTCTGTTCTTCGGTCATGAAGATGTCCTGACCTCCAAAGTAAAGGAAGAAAGAAGAGAAGGAACAATTACAACAGGCTCTCACATGCTACGGTTCGGACCTATGGTCCAATCCCATGAACTGACCAGGGCCTTAGCCCCTTACCTTTCCAGAGGTCAGTTCAGCTAGCTGCCCCCTAACGAGAAAGACCTGGGGCAACTATTCTAACTCAAAGAAGCACCAGCCTCTGTCTTTGGCTTGGGATTCCTGACATCTGCCAGTGGCTGGGCACAAAGGAGACTATCCAGACTATCCAGCTGCGGGCCCTCAGGGAAGGGGACACTTGAGAGCCGAGATGCTTGCATCTCACGGGTTTGTTCATATTTTCTGGACCTGCTTTCCTGATAAAATTCTTAAAAAAAAGAAAAGCATTTTAAAATGAAAGGATTTTCAAGTTCTGGTTACTGGCCCGTTTATTTCCAACACTATTAAACCTTCAGAAATCTGAGTGCAAGGAAACAATGTGTGGGATTCCTTGACACAGCCTTGCTTTATAAAACGGATGACAGGAGTCAGTACTTCTGTTTGCTCCAGAAAAATCATTAACCATCAGGAGCAAGTAAGTGAGTGAACTTTCCCAGGATGGTCTCTCAAATCCCAGTTTGCAAGGGGTGCCAAGGGATTACCACGGTAATTGTGAGTCTAGAACATGCTCCACTTCTTGCTAGTTATTCACCTGCTGCTTTCGTTTTCACCCTTGCCACTAGACCCTCTCTGACCCTGCCTCCCTCTGGTGGGACACCAACCCCAGTAAAGGCCTCAATAATTGCTAGTAAATGTGGTAAACCACGGACTGTGAAATCCAGCCCCCAACAGAAAGAGCTGGGTGGGGCAAATGTCTAGCGGGGCAAGGGCCACAGTGAGGAGATCATGTAAAGTTTAGAGCAAGAGAGGCATTTTCTTTGTAGGACAGGGATAGAAGTGTCTGTCATCCGGGTTGACCTCTGGCCACTGGTAATGAGGGGAGGAGACCTATCTTTTTCTTTTGTTGATTGAAGTTATCGATGATGACACCAATGAACAGGTTCAGGGTGAAGAAGGAGCCAAAGATGATGAAGATGACAAAGTAGATGTACATGTAGATGTTGTCCTCATACTTAGGCTGCTCGTCGGGCTGTCAGAGGACAGGAGGAAAAGGCAGAGAGTCAGTTTCCAGTGTGGGATTAGGTGGGTGATTCTGACACGTCAGCGCCCTGGGCTAGAACTGACCGCCTGAGCTGCTGCACGAGCTGGGGAGGGCGCTCCACATCCTCTCCGCCCGTCCCCTCTGCCACACTTCCCTGGGAAGGACTGGTGTGGTGAATGTGCAAAGCTGAAGTGAGACGGGAGGGGAGGGCCATCCGCTGGGAGCCACACTTCTGTCAGCGGGAGGTGGCGCCACGAGGGCCATGTAAAACTCAACCCCTAATTGTGTGGAGCCAGTGTAAGGGAGTGATGACTGAGAGGAGGAGAAGGACCTGTAAGCAATAAAACAAGCAAACACATGCCCAGCCCTCTCTTGCTGGCTGAGCGCCACCATGCTGCTTGCTTTCAGGCCACCTAGGGAGGCTGCGGTTTCGCCAGGTGTATCCTTACCTTTCGGGAATCTACGGCTGCATACATGATGTCCATCCAGCCTTTGAAGGTTGCCTGGCAAACAGAGTTAGTCATTAGACTGTGCCTGTCAGGGGGTTGGTGGGTGTCTAGGCTGGTGGCGGGAGGGGGGGGGGTCTCCACAGGGCAGGTTCAGCGAGGACACAAGATGGAGTTTGGGCACAGCGGCCTCACAGGGACACGGAATTTCCTGTTTGTTAGTAAAGGTCCCGAGGGGGCTTTGTCTAAGGCCCTGAAAAGAACATCAAAGTCTGGCAGAGAAACACTTTGATAATGGAAACAGGATCGATACCTTCACAAAAGGTCTTTACAACAGGCCTGAGAAGGTTGCCTAAAGCTAAGGGCAAACTCACTTTTAGGAACGAGAGGCAGGAACCCACTGTGGGTGCTGAGAACTTAGCCTACCACTGAGGAGTCATTTTTTTACGATGGCGTTAAATAAACAATGGGGGTCTGTCTGCAAACTTCAAAGTTGCACTAAAATAAAATAAAATAAAATAAAAACAAGGCCAGAACTCTCCCCCCACTACTCTACACATTAGCCCATGGCAATGGCAATGGCAATCCTGGCCTTCTCTCTGGCAGCCCTTCCTAACTGCACTCTCTTTCAACTATTGTACCTAGCCTCATTTTGGAAACAAATGCAGTTAAGTGATTCAGTGTTCTCTATGTTTTCTTATTCTATTCGTTTTATTTATTCAACCAGATCAAAGCTTTTTCAGGGCTCGAGTGGTTCTTTAGTTATCAGATGGCCCCTAACAGTGCCAAGCACAGCACCTGGCACGTGGTGGGACTCTAAGTACAACGGGCTGACTCGGTGATGTGCATTGGTCTCCTGGAGCTGCTCCAATTCAGATTCGATTTGTGGGTCTGATTTCTCCCGCTGGGATAAAACAACAAAAGACTCTGGAGTGGGATAAAGCCCCGCTTATTCTATTAACTTTGCCTCCTAATACTAGCTAACAGTAAGTGCCTACTATCGGTAAGGTCAAGTTGAAGGCTCACCCACATTATCCCATTTAATACTCCCAATGGGTATACGATGTAAGCACAGTGGTGAGAGTAACAAAAATACCTAACAGCAAACACCATTCACTAAGCACTGCTACGTGCCAGGCACTGTGCTAAGAAATTGTAATGAATTATCATGAATCCTCTTAGTAGCGGCACACGGTATCATTGTTTACATTTACCAGGAAAAGAAACAGCCCCAGGGGAGTCCAGTACTTTGTCCAAGGTTACATATCCAGTAAACATCAGGGTGCGGCTCAAACCTATATTTGTCTGACTCCAAAGCCTAGGAGCTTTCCCTCTGCACCATACTGTCTTGTCATACATTCCAAAAAGGAGTGGTAAGGGTGGAAGAGAAAACTAGACACGATGGCACGCTACGTAACTAAAATAAGTCCTTTCTTACTGCGATAGTTAATTTGAGATGTTTCTCTCGGGGCTGAGCTCACATGAGTGGCAGCATCCTAGCATTGCCGTATTCTTTTCCTTAGTTAGCTTAGCGTAGCTGTTACGCAGGATTATTCAGCTACATCAAAATTGCCAGGAGTCTGCTCTTGAGTACAGGGAGACCCCTTTTGAGTGAGGCCTTGGGGAAGTCAGAATTCTCAGGAAAGGTGTCTCCCTGGAACTGGTGTGGGAAACGACACTGTTTTCTGTGACCTATTAAGAATAATCCTGATTCTGAATGTCGGACTGAGAAGGAAGCAGATGCGATTTCTGCTAGCTGCCTGAGTTTCACAACGGAAGAAAACAGTGATGCTTACCACTTGAAGAAGCGCCAGATAGCCTGCACCAACGTTGTCAAAGTTGATCTTCACGTTCTTCCACCTGATTTCTGTGTTGTTCCCCTCCATGAGCTTTTCACACTCAGTTTTATTGTTGACATCTTCAATTTCAAATCGGATTTCAGAAGTCTCATTAAAGCAGTAGTGATACTTTCCCGCAAACAGGTTAACTCCCATGATGCTGAAAATCAGCCAGAAGATGAGACACACCAGCAGCACATTCATGATGGAGGGGATGGCGCCCACCAAGGCATTCACCACCACCTGCGTTGGAAGGGGGAGGTCGCTGAGTGTTGGAAGTAAGGGCAAGCATATTCTTTTGATTTCCAGGAGGGGAATGATACTGTGTGGCTTGTTCTGACTACAAAAAAGCATTGTGTTCCCTTTGGAGTTAGGGGAACTGGACAGATCCACAAGTAGGACCCAGAGTTTTCTAAATCCGTAAGATATATTTTGAGGCATTCCAGTCAATTACATATTTATTTCATCTCCCATGAATTCCCCTGCCCGAGTTGATCTAGGTTTTCTCTCCCGGGCCCCAGCCTGGGACTGAAAAAATTATTTCTTAGTCTCGTCTCCCTCCTTGCCAACTCGTAAAATATGCCCCCATCAGAAAATCTGATTTCAAGCTCACCAGTTGCCTTTCAACAGACATTCCCCCTCTGCAAAACAAGGTAGAATTGTTCAAAATCACAGAGAACTACCCTTTGGGGTAAGCAGGGAATCAGTCAATGGTACATACAGTCTCTTTTATGCAAGGCCAGTTACCTTATTTCAGGCAATAGCTGAGCATGCATATTTTGCAGGCTCAAGAGAAAAAAAAAAAGAAAGCTATATTCCCTCTACCAAACAGAATAAAATAAAATCTGAACAGATGTATTTTTCACTCAAGGTTCATTATTCTCCTTCAGTTTTTTTCCCTGACCTCGTAGGCTTCTAAGAGTTGCCCCTGTTTGGCTAACGCTGAACGACGTCTCTCTGCTCAATCCAGGGCTGGACTCGTCTCCTCACAGTGTATTTGAAATAGGAATGACATGTTTTCTGGACAGTTTGGGGTTAGATCACTGCTCTCAAAACCCCCAAACCAGCATATTGTTAAATATCACTGGCTGTAGTTAAGCTCGGGAATGAAAACAGGCAAAGTGGAAAAAAAAAATCTTTTCAGGAATCAAAGTTCCTGGGTTGTTTTTAACTTTGATTTTGATTCACGCTATAGGTGAGAGTGGCTAGACGACGTTTCCACTGTGCAGCAGATCTCACTAGGGGAGCTCACGGGGCTTACAAAAATAGCATTTCAACGGGCGGGGACAGAAAACGAGGCTGGTGCTCATTCTGGCCTGATTCTTACTTGCTGCCGTCTTAAGTGGGACTGCCAAGGCCCAGAAAGGTGACCCTGAAATGGGAGGAACGTGTCTTTTTCTAATAGCCTAGGAAAATTAAAATGGAGTTAAAATAAAAACAGTGGATATAAACACAGCTTTCTAATGTTTTGTTAGAAGGAGGTGAGAAGTGTCACCATGTTCCAGCATCAGCAGGGAAGAGGCAAGGGCACGCTGCCAATAATATGCACAGCCATCGAAAGGGCCAAAGGGCTGTGCTGTAGAAGGAACGCCAGGGGGCAGCTCTGGGTTCTATTTGCCTTGGGTTCGGGTTTTCCTTCTCTTCTGTTCTTGCCTTAGATTGCAATGTCACTCACCGGATCGGGCGGCTGAGAAGAGCTGTTCTGTCCTATATAGAAAAGGCAATGATACTCGGCTACGGAGTCACTCTCCTTTAGATTAAAATATTAGTTTTGCATTTCTCCAATTCACAGATGAAGGCCTTTAGATTGAGAGGTAGTTATTTCTTAATTCTTAGACCAAGAAATCTCTTTTAGATTTAATAGCTCTGTCATTAGTATAAAATGGTGATCCTTCCGCTGTTCGTTACATTGAAGGAGGCAAGCCAGAATATCTGAAATCTGGAAAATCCCCAATGTTATTTTGGAGAATGCTATTCATATTTGTTTATTTATTTATGTTACTGAAGTTGGCAGGTGGTCAGACCTGAGTTTTACCTCCTCATTCTACCGTTGCTCACGCTTTGGTAGAGCCCAGAAAGCAATGAAATGTGCAAACGAATAGGCAAAAGGAGGATGATCTATAAATGGAATAATCATTTCTCGGATGGTAAGGAGTAGATTATCAAAGATTCAGAAGCTCAAGTCTATGTGATGGCATTTTGCAAGAGAGCGTAGGTGAGAGATCATGACCTATTAGACCATCACGAGTATACAGCAGGGAAGTAGCCCCAAAATATTTGAAACCTAGAAATGTGGCATTTTATCTCAATTCAGAATCCACCTCCTCTAGGAACTCTTCTATCTTAACACAGCCAAACCTGTCCTACATGACGTTACCTGTTAGAGTTAAATATGGAGTAATGTTTACAACAGGGAAGTATAATCAGATAATTAACAAAGTGACCTCTTCCCACTTTTACACTCATAGATCTGATTAAAAGAATCAATACATGGAAGTATTTACTGAGCCTTGGTCTCTGATATATAGGATATGAAAATCCTATAGAATCCAATAAAATCCATTGACACGACGTAAATGTACTTTCAATTGCTAATTATAAACAAAGAAAAACTTCTTAGATTGGTTTTATGAATTAAATAGTAGAACAGTTGATTATATTTACTAATAATTCTTCCTGGCGGTAGACGTTAGCAGTAGGAACCGTTGAACTGTGCTCCATATATAATTGTCACTGGGCTGATATTCTCAGCAACCGAAGGGCAAGAAACCATGCTTTCTTGAACTCTCACACTATAGGTAAATGTAAATGGCAATTCAAGTTTCCACAGTCATTTCATAAATTGGCCCTTAATAACTCTCATTATTCTACATTGCCTTTAATTATGATGAAATTCATTGTGTAAAAACTAGGTACAGAAACATTACTCAAAGCGTGGTTCTAGCAATCTATAAAGTCACTTTTTTCCCAATGGAAATGTATACTTTAATGATTGATTCATATCTCACTCAATTGATGAAAAAATTCCTAAGGATACGAATTCTTACGGCATTGTTGTCTCCATGATGCCTAGAACATTACTGTTCCTTAAATACTATAAAATCTGTCAAATAGCTTTTAATATCTGGCAGAGGGAACATGGCTTTAATGGACAACTATGTACTGACAATCAACAAAAAGGCATGCATGTTTCATAGCATCATATACCCTCAAAAATTTAGTAGCACAGCAAAATCTTTAAATGGAAATTACTATGGAGGAGAGAAAAGCAAAGAAGTACATGAAGTATTCCTTTGCCAATAGCACAGCTGCTTCAATTTTCTGGTGTTTGGTTTGAGGAAGGAGAGAGGAAAGACTGTCCCAGGACAGGCTAGGGCCCTATGTTTCTTTCCAAAGGAAGACCTCGGCCTATCACTGGAGCAGCACAGTGACCGTGGAGCCCACCTGCACTGATGGCATTTGGTTTGTGAAGATTTCTTATTTAACATTTTCTAAGGATAATCTCTCAGTGTCGGCATATGTAAGAACCCAAACTGAAGAACGGAAAACATATGGCCCCAGAGAAAAGTAACCTTCGTATAAAATGGATACACCTAGTTCTGTTTATCGCTGGGAAACTTACTATAAGCTCAGGCAGATTCAATCTTTTCTTCTTGCAGTTACTCTTCCGCAGAAGGGCCGGGGAAACTGGAGGGCAGGATGGGCTCCTGAGCCCCTTTCCCCCACCGAACTAGAGGTGGACAGTGCCGCTGGCTGACTGGAGTCAACCAAGCCAACCGACGGTCCTGTATCAGATCTTCCCTTACTGGACACTCACTGTTGGAAACCCTGGCTTTGGTTCTAACTGGTTTTTGCTCGTATTATCCTAATTGAGAAAACCTAGAGGTAGAGGTTTCACTTTAAAATGCGTTTTTCAAAGAAAACTTTCTGCTCTTCTGATCACCTCTGGGTTCCTAAATGACTTGAAAGTTGGCTACGGGAACTTTGTGGGGAATGGAAACTGTGAGTCCAGGAAACGGGCAGTGGGCTAAAGGGAAGAGCTGTGGCCTCCGAAAGGGCTCTGGCAACCAGATTATTTGAATAAATTCCTCCTGGGCACTGGCTCCAGCTGGTCAACGAGGACTACCTCTGCCATGGGCTGGGACTGGCAGCAATGAGCACCCAGATGGAGAAAGTTAGTAGTGAGAGTCAGTTGGGCATTTTTCTCTTGGGCCTTCTTCAGGTCTGGTTTTAGGAGGCCCAGGATCACTGCTGGGGGCTGTGGGGGGGCCCAAGCTATTGAGCTCGGCTGCCAGGGGACAGGTACTGTCTGCAACAGCCTTCTTCTAGTCCTTGGTATCCCAGCCACCGAAACTGATGATCAACACTCTAACAAAACTGATGGGACTTATTTAAAAAACGTAACCGGCCCTTTCTGAAAACAGTGGGAGGGTGAGGACTGTGGGGAGAGCGCTGCAATCCTACGCCCAATGACCTGGACACGTATGTACTTCCTCTCTCCCCCTAAACCTGGCCTGAGCGTAACAGTGGCCTTACTGCACTCATTGTGAAAGCTCTCTTGTCCGTGGGAGAAAGACACTCCCCAGCTCTGCTCTGCTTTTTGAAATTAAAGGGAGTCTGTGTGGCTGGGGAAGTGACCTTCTGCGGATGCTCTCAGGCGGGCTGCAGAAAGCGTCTACTCAGTAAAGCACACTGTGACTGTGCTACCGGAGAAACACACTCTGCTGCGAGAGGCTTGTGTCTGAATAAACACAGGAAGACCCCAAATCGCAGCAAAATTTCCACCTCCCTGGGCGACCGTGGGTGGCTTTGTGGAACGGTGGCCGGGGTCACAGATGAGGAACGCATAAAGGAGCACTGTTCTGGCACCTAGTTCCTCCAATGAGCCTTGCTTCCTGGGGACCACTGGAACCATTTGTCTTACTACATTTTGAGATTCGGTCACTTCAAAACATATCCTCTGGTTTGCTCTCCTGCATGTATTTGACATGTGAATCAAAATGAGTTTTCTTGGTCTCGTTAAGTATAACAGACCTCTCTGATTACCCAGGACAACTATCACCACCAAAAGCCAGTTGCCCACTTGATTTTAGGAAATTGACTGTCTTAATGTGTCTGTGCGTGCGTGCACGTGCACACACACGCATGATCATCCTAAACCAAGAGACACAGGAAGAGGGAGTCTTGTTCCTAAGTTGGCTGGGTGACAGCACCTTGCCCCACTGGGATTCAGGTGGAGTATCACCAAAGCAGGAATAGTAGGAATTTCAGGAGAACTAGTTGAAAAGTCATCTGGTGTCATCTCTGATGGTTCTTTTAACCGTGTCAGGATCGGGGACCATAGAGCGTGGACGAAGGGGTGGGGGGTGAGGAAGAAAGCTTTGCTGTCAGACAGAGGCTGCCAGTCCTTATCGGACTGGGCTGAGAACAACAAGGTGCAATAAGAGGAATCAGAATAGAAAGAAAAGCATTTCTTTTCCCAGGGCTATGCCAAATTCTTCTCCACTCCTAATTCCAGGCCTGCCATCATGCCTTCCAGGCCCCTCTCAGATGCCTTCTCAGTGCCTGCAAGGCCACAGCCCCACCTGGCTGATGCCCCTACATGGCACTCACCCTGCCTGCGGCCTCTGCTTTTCAGTGGGTCTGCGGGTCACAATTCCCCTTCTTTGCACCTGGTGATTCTCCCTATTAAAGTCAACAGCCCAGAAAGCCGCCCCGAGTGCTACAGGTAAGCCAGGCCAAATGAGAATAGCCAGCATTAACATGTTCTGCGATGGCAAGTTGTTGGGGCGGGGCCCGTATTAATGTGATGAGGCAGCTTGATGCGCGCCCCCTCGCACAGGGCAGGTGCGGGGAGAGAGTGGAGGATCAAATCAGCAGCTGCATCACAGTTCATGTCTGAGTGGTCTTCCCACCGTGTGATCAGTTCTAGCATGCGTAAACAGTTTCCATCAGCATGCAGAAGGATCAGCTGCTCTTAGGTTCTTACCCTCATCCCTTCAAATCGTGATAAGGCTCTTAAGGGTCTCAAAGCTCTTAGGGTCCTAAGGGACTTTATGGCACCTAGTTCCGAGTAGCCCAGGGCATTAGCTATAAGGCTGACTAAAGAGACCTACACGGAAACAGAAGAGAAAAACAAAAACAAAAAAGGAAACAAAACAAAACAAAGAAAAAAAAGAAAAGAAAAGAGGTTCCAGAGTGTTAGAATAAAGCCCCTAGCACTGATTACACAGATTGGGCCCCCACCCTGCCGCCCCAGGTAGAGAGAGTGGGTAACACCAGCTGCCTACTTCAACTTGGACTCAAACGACCTGAAAGGAAAGGAGGTTGAGAGGCAGAAGAAAAAACACAGGGGGCAGAGAAACTCGAGAGGAGGCAGTAGAACATACATACGGGTTGGCAAAGGGAAGAGGCCGAAGGGAGAGGGGGAATGAGGACGTTCCATTGGAAGGAGAGGAGCCTGAACAGATGACAAAAACCTTACCCTCGCCCTTTACAGTCTCTGCAGCTCCCAGAAGTTGCCATTAAATTAAGCCAGACAAACTTAATGGTACCTATGGAAAAGAATACAGATAAATACACACTCCACACAAGCTGCCCCCTCTCCTCAGCTCATTCACCACGGATTTCCAACAGGGACAAGCTCTCTTGCGGCTGGTTGGTGAGAAACCATTTGCTGGAGAATGTGACGAGTTACCACATCAACAAAGGAAACATGTCCAGTAAGCGCCACAGCTGGCTTTGCAGTTCCCGAGATGAAAAGAACCAAAGGAAGCAATTTCTAGACAGAGTATTGGCCCCACGAGAACTCACTTAAGCAATTCTTTTCTCTCTCAATTTCACCTACGATAATCCCTCCATCTTTGATCGACAACTGTGACTCCTTGATGGCTTTGAGAACTTGGAGGGTAGGGTGGTGGTCTGAAAATGGAACCTATGCTTTTCCTTAGAATTCCCATTCCTTCTCTCCAGAACAGCTCAAGATGAACTGGCCTCGGACCTGTCCTTTCCAGGACAATATTCTGCTCTCATCATTAGAAAAATGGCTGGTAGGATTCTTGGAAGAATTTAGAAGTTTTATTTATAGGTGAAGAAGTTAAGACCCAATCACAAGAAAGTGCCCAGTGTCACATGGGCAGTCCTGGAACTAGGAATAGGGACCCACTCTCCTGCTTCCTAGGCCAGAGCTCCTTCCTCCACAGAGAGTTCATCCTTTCCCCTTGCAGATAAAATGAAGTTATCACAAGAAAGGGCTGCCAGTATCGGGACAGTCTGCAGTTGACTAAATTGCCAGGCTGGGGAGAAGTGTGCAGGTCTCCAGGCCTGCAGTCATGATGGTCAAATGCCCTCCTGCTTTTCCGGAGACAAATTCACTGTGATCTACCAGAGAGCTCAGAGCTGTTACCATATGGTCCCGGAACACTGGATGCCAAGCATACCTTAGGCTGCCTAGGTCTGAACTGGGAAGCCTCACCCAACTTCCAACCCAAGGAAAGTACCTTTAACTGATCAAATCCTAAAATGTCTGGCCTCTGGGTTCCTTGGAGCAGTCTTTCCCTTGTTCTGCACCACAGATTCTGGGATAGGTTCAGATGTTCCCATCAACCATTCTTAAGTTCCCTCTCCTGGCCAGGGGTGGTTACAGACCTGCTCAGCCTAAACTGATATGTGAAAGCAGATTTAGAGGAGAAAAATGGAAACAAACTACAACTGAGTGTCAGTTGTTGATTTTTCTCTCTAGCTGAGGTCTTTAATTCTGGATCTTTGAACTATACAAAACCTTTTTAAAATAATTTTTTCTTTTTATAATTAAGTGGCAGGACTGGCAGGAGACAGAAGTAGGATGTCAATGACCCTGGGAAGAAGGAAAGGGATGAGCTCTAAATTTCAATTTTTACAAAGGGGAGTGACCCTTTATCTCTGCATGGACTCATAATCCATCAGTGTAGGTCTCCTCCCTGGAGTCCTGGGCAGTATCCAAAGCACACTGGACTTAAAGCTTGCCCTATTTCCTCACATTCTTTGAAGGGTACATGGTTAAGAGTTCAATTTCTGTCTAAAACAAGCACCTCAAAAGTTTCATCTAGAACACAGTAGCACCAATCAATCATTTCCCCCTATTCATCATTATCACTAAGAATCTACATGGAGGTATCTTTTGCCTATTATTGACAGGTGCAGCCAACTCTTAACCCCAAATAATCTGAAAATGCCAGATTCTTAGTAAGACCTTAATAGGTACATCGGAAGGCAAGCTATCCCATCCCAGCCAAGTGTCTTGAGCTCAAAATACCCGAGTCGACCTCATCCTGAGAAACTATGCCATGTAAAGACTGCAAAGCACTAAGGTTTGAGGGGTGATGGACCCCACACACGGCAGGAAGACCCCAGCTCTTCAGTGGGTGTGGTTAATCTGATCACACAGGGGACTGAGGTGGGGAGAAGGATGGAGGTACAGATGCTGGTCTGGAGGCTGGCTCCAACTGGTGCTGAGATGATGGGCTGCTCAACTGATGAATCTAGCTAAGATCTCCCGAGGCAGGGTCAGCAAGGGTCCTATCTGGACTGCTCCTTAGCGGTTCAGGGTGCTCTGACAATTTTCTGAGTCCCCATATTAAACTCTCCCTGGATGTAATCAGATCACTGCTGAAATTATATTTTGAGGAAAGAATCAAACCTGGAAAAAAGAAAGGAGTTGAGGGGAAGTCAAAATGCAGGGTATATAGGGCTGCAGGAATGGGAACAAAAGGGAGACACTGGGTGACTTTTTCCAAATGATGTGAACGTTTTCAAATGGAGAATGTTTGTAATAGTCCGAATGCAGGATGAGTGGTCTCTGAAAGTTCCCATCTCTGGAACCGATATGCTGGCTAACCTCCGGATAGGATGGGGCAAATTTCCCTAGGGGAAAGAGGACGACATTCTTCTGCAGGACAAGATCTCCAATGCAGCCCAGGACCTGAGCAAAATAAAATGCTGTTTCTGTTTGGGAATTCATATGGCTTATAACCAAAGAGAATCGACCTTGGAAGTTGTCTGGATTATCTGGGATTCTAAAAAGTGCTCTTAGCAGCTATATTTAAGGAGCAACATGAAGGAATTAGACTCCATTAGGGACAGAGACATAGTGCTGAGTAACAGATTAGAAAGAACATCTAGTCTGGGGGACGACATGGGAGGAAGAGAGTCTCTCAGAGATGATGCTAAAGTAGGACCTAAAATTTACGCCTGCTGGATGTTCTAGAATGCCACAGGCCCTGGACAGTAAAAACTCTGACAGTTCCAGCTGGGCAGGCATCCTCTGAGCCTTATTCTGCATTCCCAAGTCACACTCAGTACGCCTGGCTTCCTACCATGGTTATTTGTGTTTTCAGGCCTTCAGAGAAGTGTCCACGTTTTCTGCTTTCTGGCAGAAGGCACTTGGCAGGAGGCTTTGCGTGTTGTGCATGCTCAATAAACATTTGGTACTAAATTGTTGGAAGCCACCCTGAACTCACCAGTTGAGTGAAAATTCCTGGTGAGGGTACAGCAAGTTTGCACGGTCTCTTGCCACTAGGCAGTGATCAATATCTACCCTCTTGTAACTATCATTTCTGCTTGGGCACCAAACCTCGGAGTGCTTTGCTAATTAGTGTCAGGAGCAGCCTGTCCCCCTGCCCTGTCCCTGAGGTGTGATTGCACCTGATCAGGGAAAAAATGAGTAAACTAGATACATCCTAATGTGACTAAGGCAAGCAACAGATAATTTTCCTCCTAGCTGAGCAATTAACTGATAACTCACTACTTTCTAGGCCTGGACATTGTTGCAAAAATCACTACTGCAATAAATGTCAAAAATGTGTCATTTGTCTTTGGGACTATGAGAGCAGACATTATGTCTCCTGGGGATCCTGTTTTTCTGGGAACTTTCTCTGAGAGCTATAAACAGCCTAATGACCCTACTCATAAAAAACTGACAACGCTGTTTGCTTCATGGTTAAAGGTCGCTTTCTTAGGGCTATACCTGAGGTTTTGTATATCTTGGTCTTATGCATCGTATGGAAAAAATGTATGCTTAAAAAATACCTGCCCTTCCCATATGATAGCATGAGTGCCTGTAGCTAAGTTTTTTATGACAATCATTACTACTAGAATTGTAACTTCTGCAGAATCCATGTTCTGAAAAATCGTAAAAATTATCTGTGAGAAATCATCTACTAAACACACGCTGCCCTTTCTGCTCCTTGTACCTTTCACTATAAATAAAGCTAGAGAATCAGACAGAGCAGAGCTGCCTGCCTGGTGATCAGAAAGAAACTTGAGGCTTTCTCACTCCCTTTCACTGACACCGTCCATCCTTCAGGGAACCCTGGACCTGCTGGAGCTGGACTCCGGCATTAAATGCACCGTCCTGTCCAAGAGAAGTCAGTGGGTGGGAGGGTCCTGGGAGAACCTTGTTCCCAGAATACTGGCTTCCCACAAGCTAGAATCAGGCCAGAGTGGTCCTGCAAGCTGGCGTGAGTGCCTAAGGGGCTGGGGCCATGCCTGCCTGCCCCTCATGACCCACTCCAGCTTCTGGGACAACTCTACATAGTGAATGGCATTTGGTTTACATTTGTTTACTAATAATTGGGACAGGGATGTTCTCAGGAGCTGCCATCAGGTCTCCAGGCAATGTAAGAATCCAGCAACTCCCTAAAGTTGGGTAGTTCCTGGACTACTGTCAATTGGCTACATGTCTGTCCGTTTCTCTGCCACCCAGTATAAAAAATGATAAAAATGCTTACTAAATAAATGGTGATATGCAGGACTGTCAATGTTTTTATCAGCTTATTTGAGTTCCAGAGGAATGCGGGACCCCTGATCAATGTCCTTGACTTCTGGGGTTGCTCACCCCGGAGAGAAGAGAAACAGTAGTTCAGGTGGGCGTGGGGGCAGGACGTAAAGGTCATGGTGGGGAAGACTTGTTCTAAATCACAGCTTCCTGAGGGCTACTGGAAGTGTGGGAGTGGATTTTCAGAGTTCTTGGAAGGCCCAGAAGATGAGAAGGGCTTCTAGAACTCCCACAGGTGTCCCACCCGACTCCAAGTGGTCCTGTTCTGTGGAAAGAGAGCTGGCCCAGTGCCACTTTAGTTCTCTGGGCCATATCCCAAGCCTCTTCCTTAATCCTTAGAACTCCAGCTTCGCATCTGTGGGAGGTAGAGCCCTTCCATCAGAAGGTACCAGTAATAGTTGCTGAAGGGGTCTCATATGGGCACCCTCTTGGGCAGTACCTGCTTGGCTGACTTTAAAGGCAGAGGGTGACTTCCTCACCTCATTTGGGCATCTTCCCAAAGGCTTTATTTCTGAAAAGGGAATGCAAATGGGAGCAGAGCGACAGGTACTGGAAGGAGTCCTTAACCACGGGAGCTGCAGACACTGCGCTGGAACAGGAACGTGTTTATAGAGCAGAGATCCCTGGTGCCGAGTGCTGGGCTCCTGCTTTCTGAGAGAGACTTCCACGCTGCTCTATTCTGGATCCCAGAGGCACTCTATAGGTAGCTTACTATACAGCTGAGAAAACTTGTATTCTCAATGTGCTAAGCCGGCCTCCAAACACTCCACTTTCTGGGCACTTTGCCCTCAGCAGGAAGTGAATTCTCCATAGGCCCTGGTCCTGACATTCCCATTCACCCGTTCTTTCAAATGCTGATTTGGCTAGAAGAAAAGAGCTTTCATGATTACATAGAATAAGAAGCATTCATCACAGTTAGAAGAGCCAACAAGGAACAAGGGGGGAGGTGGGGGGGGCAGGGGGGCGGGGTGGGGGGGACAGATGAGAGATGAGAAACAGTTAGAGATGATGCAGCTTCCTTCCACCCTGAAAAATAACATGGGATGTAATGGCCACCAAGCCTTGCGGATAATGGGAGGCCACCAAGCCTTGGAGATGGTCTTGGAACCTAGAGGAAAAAAGGATTCTCTTAAGTTTGAGCACCACTGTGGAAATGGCAACATGAGGGAAGAGGGTGGGGTATCTTGGTGCGAACGCTGCCTCTTCTGACAGACTGCCTTGTTCCGAGGAGTCTGGTACGAAGCCTTGGGTTGATGGGAGTGTCCATAGGATCAGTCAGCGGGAAAGCCTGCCAAGATCCGCCCACCTGCCCCACCAACCCATACTCCAGGAGAGCCCACCTCATCCTCACCCCTCTCCTGGCACCAGAAAGAGGACGTCCTGCTGGTGTGGGGCAAGCACCTTCCTGTTCCCAGCCTACTAGCAAGGGGCCAGTGATTCCACCTCCCATTCCTAATCGCTGACTCTTGGAAGCCAAACCACCCGAGCAAAGAGCTAGGTGGTTAGTCCCTGGAGCAAACATAGGGGCTTCAGAGCTCCCTCTCCCAAAGTTAAGAGTGCCCTGAAAGGAACTTTCACCAAAACCTACATCTACATCCTGTCTGACATCCTACATCCCATCCCCAGGCAACTCTGGCCTGAGAGGAAGGAAGATCCCTGTTCTTGTTTCCCTGCTAGAAGGGGTGGAAGGAGAAAGCAGGACACGTACAGCCACGATGAGGAAGTCCAGCCAGCACCAGGCATTGGTGAAGAACTTGACGAAGCCGTAGGCTGTCCACTTGAGCAACATCTCCAGGATGAAGATGTAGGTGAAGACTTTGTCGGCGTATTCCAGGATGGTACGGATGGTCTTTCTCTGCTCAATGTAGATGTCCTCGAAGGCCTGAAAGAGAAGCAGCAGCTGTCTGACGTGCCTGAAGGCAGGCACGCGATGCTGGAAGCCCCCACCGCCTCAGCAGCTCTGCTGGCCGAGGCTGGCCTGTCATCGGCTTCCTGTCTCTTTTACCCCACTACTTGGCTATACGAGGCTTCTTCTTTTTAAATTGATTTTATCGTTTACTCATTCTTGAGAGATGAAGAGACAGAGGGTGAGTGGGGGAGGGGCAGACAGAGACAGGGAGACACAGAATCTGAAGCAGGCTCCAGGCTCTGAACTGTCAGCACAGAGCCCAAGGCGGGGCTCGAACCACAAACTGTGAGATCATGACCTGAGCTGAAGCCGGGCGCTTAACTGACTGAGCCCCCCCCCCCCCCCCCCCCCCCCCCCCCCCCCCGGGAGCCCCAGCAGGGGTATCTTAAAAGAAACTCCACACCCTCTACTGCCACCTTCTGTCTCCCAGTAGTCCAAGCAACCACTAAGCTACTGTCTCTCTTCCGATCTGCCCATTCGGGACACTTGACACAATATGTGGCTCTCGATGACAGGCTTCTTCCACCGTGTGTAGCAGTCTCCAAGTTGGTCCACGCTGCGGCATGCGTCTCTACTGCAATTCTCGTCAGGGATGGAGAATACCCCAAGGTGTGGCTCTACTGTACTTTGTCTACCCTCTTCACTGATGGACAGTGTTTCCTTGGGCAGCATATGAGGGTTCCAGGTTCTCCGTGTCCTTGCCAATGGTATGGTCATATGACAAAATCTTTTCTCTTCTCAGCCCGATGCCACAGGTACAGGTGGACGGTCCTGGGGCTGGGAGACGCTCAGGCAAATAAAATCTTAGTATGGCTCTCTCCCTCTGGAGTTCCTGAACGGGGGAATTCCCTACCACAAAGGTATGAGTATTCCCATGAGTGGGGTGGTGGGCTGTGGAGGGAGAGGGGAAAGAGGGAGTCCTGAAGCATGAGAGAAAGCTACAAGTGGCACAAAAGTCCCGTGTCATGCAATGGGAGGTCCTGCTCCGGATGGTTCTGGAAGGAAGGACAGAACTGGGCTGCCTATGGATACATTTCTAACATGGAGGCACATGGACATAAGGGATTCCAGTTTCTTTACTGCGCAGTGGGGGCAGAGGTCAGGGGTCCACAGTCCTCCTCAGGGTCTGGGTACAGATGAACCCCCTCTGCTCAGTGAAAACCTCAAAGGATTCCCCTCTCTGTGCAGAGATCTGTTCTGTCACCCAATACATGTGAGATGCCCAAGACTGAGCTTCCTGTCACTGGAGGCTCTATCCCCTCCCTCTGAAGTCCCACTTTAACCCCATTCTCATCTCTTCTCAGACATTTTAGCTGGGGCTTCACTTTGCTATTCTTTTTTTACTGCTTATTTATTTTGAGACAGAGAGAGAAAGAGAGGGAGGAATGTGGGGAGGAGGGACAGAAAGAGAGGGAGAGAGAATCCCAAGCAGACTCCACATTGGCAGCATGGAGTCCATTTTGGGGCTTGAACTCATGAACCGTGAGATCATGACCTGAGCTGAAGTCAGATGCTTAACCGGCTGAGCCACCCAGGCGCCTTGTGCCTGCCTTCTTTAAAAGCACTTCAAAGTTCTGTATTCTTCAGCTTTCCCTTAACTCAAAGAAAGAAAATGTGTAGCATCTCTAAGTCCTTCCTGTCTACGCAACTGGGAAACAGCTCTCACACCTGACCCTGTCTAGGTCTCTGGTTATCATCCAGTGAAAAGGAGACCAAATGCCAAGCTCATTCGTTCCAGCAGGGGAGGGGCCTGTGTGCCTCACTGACGAATGCCAGGTGCTCACACGTATGGGAATATAAAGGACCTTTATACCAGAGACCTGGCTCCTTTAGGGATTTGCTAATGCCAGGGTGCTCCAGGCCCAGCTGGGTGTGGGGCAAGATGGGCGACTGAAGAGTAAAGAACACGATAGGTGAGGTATTAGATGAAAAGGGGAAGTGCCTTTTAGGAAGGTGCTCAGAACGGGGCAGACGAAGACACTGGTAAGTTGGGCCCTCATCCTGCTAGACAGGGAATCTGAGAGGTGAGAGGGGTCTGCCCAGTGTAAAGAACAGTAAGATGTGGACACGTGAACTCTAATCCAATGGCTCAAACACCAGCCCAAAGCACTCTGGCAGATCCTTATCCTTGGGGCCACAGCCATCGGCGCTCTTAGAAGAACCGGGCTTGGGCCCCCTCTGCTCTTGCCTGCCAGTCCCTCTGAAGCCTTCCCCAGCCCATCCCTCTATGCCTTCTCCTTTGGACTCACCAGGGCGCCACTGCTGAGCAGAATCATGAAGATGATGAAGGTCTCAAACCAGTTGTGCTCCACGATGAGGAAGCAGGTTTTCCGCAGGACCCACCAAGACTTGCCCAGCCCCTCTTCGATGTTGACCTGGCAGCATTTGAATCGCTGGACGCAACCTGGCACCAGCGGGAGAGGCGGGTCAGACCGTGGGAGCGAGCCCCGCCCAGACCTGCCCTCTGCTGGGTCTCCCAGGCCCCACCGGGCGCGGCCCCACCACACAGCCAGGAGTAGCGGGGCTGAACCAGAATGCCTGGTTCAGACATGGAGGGTGGAGGGCTGGGGCTATGCTGCAAGGCTAGCAGGGCAGGGCCCTCTGGAGTTGGGAAGATGTCCTATAAAGAAGCAGTGAGAGGGAGGAGAAAAGGGGAGTCAGGAGGCAGCCACAGCCATGACCGAACATGCCTTTCTAATGGAAGTGTTTGGGCTGATGCCAGGAAAAAATGGACAAAGAAATGTTTGAGAACAGAAACTTGTTATAGGTCAGAATCAAATGAGGGAAATAATATCAACTTCCATCAGGATAATGAAGTGGGGAACAAAGTTCTTGAAAATGGACACAGAGCCCCCACCCTGATGCAACCACTGACCCTGGCGGAAATCTGTGGACCACACTAAGTGCCACATGCCCACTGTCGTCCCTGCCCCCTTTCACCTTCTGTGAAGCAGGCATCTGGATCTAAGTATTCCTCGGGCTGTTCCACAGGGACTTCTTCTACTTCAGGTTTGATATCGATGGTGCTTCCTTCAGAGGAGCTGGTATCATCCAGTTTCTAGATTCACAAAGAAAAGAGAGCTGGACCACCACTGTTGGCAGTGATATTTCCCCTCTACACTGACCGAACCTCCGGTAATTCTTTGCAATTTTATCGCAAACTCCTCAACATCCAGCTCACTTAAAACTTCTGCCAGGATCGGGGATAACATTAAAGCCACTCACAGATGACAGTGATCTGCCCTCAACAAAATGTGGCTATTGGTTGGTCTCAGTGCTGCAGCTCAGAGAGATTAATGGCAGGGACGTACTCCAGGGTTTGCTCCGGCCACTGACCAAGACGATCCAGCAGCAATGGAGACACATCTAGGAGCATCTCAGGGACCTAGGTCACCAAGGGAAGGACTAGAATGACAATTCTATTAGGGTTGGTTCTCAGACCTACTTGGCTATTCCACAATCTCTCTACCCAGCCCACAGCTGAACCAGTCCCGGGAGCTGACAGAACCCTGTTTGTTCTCACAGAGTCAAGGTTGGGTTCTAGGCTGGGACCTTACATCTTTGCTGCCTTCAGGATCCGACTCGCTGCTCACATCCTCTGTGTTGAGGTTCTCAAAATCAGACTCGCCTACGGCAATGGGCACCCGCACGGTCAAGTTGGGATTGTTGATGAAGGACATGTGGTCCTCATCAATGATATACTTCTCCACACTGCTGCCGATGCCACTGGTGGTGCCATTGCCGTTCTTCTGGAAGTCGCCGTTCCGGTGGATGTCTGCGCCGGTGTGGTTGGCGATGCAGTTGGCCTTCTTTTCATACAGCTCGTCCAGGGGCTTCACTTCGTCGGCCTCACGCTGCTTGAAGTGGGCCTGCATGAAGGCGTGCACTTTGAGTTTGGCCCAAGCCACTCCCTTCTTGATCCGGATCACTGAGATCTGTAGGTTGTTCATTTCTCCATCATCGTCTGTGGCTGCCAGGTTGTCTGCGCTGAAGGAGCTCAGGAGCAAGGCCAGAAACAGGTTCAGCACCTACACCCATGGCATTAGGGAAAATGACAGTGAATGTAGATGGCATTAGGGAAAGTTACCTACTAGACGAGGATCACAGACTAATGTGACAGGCACAAGAGTTTCTGTTGTGTTCGATTTGCCCCACTTACTGTTTTAAATGTTCATTTAATTAACACAGTATGATATTAGTTGCAGGTGTACTATTCAACAATTCTACACATTACTCAGTGCTCATCACAACTAGCGTACTCTTAATCCTCTTTGTTGATTTCACCCATCTGTCCCCCACCCCCACCCCCAACCACTGGTTCTCTATATTTA
Organism: Suricata suricatta; assembly: GCF_006229205.1. Classification (NCBI taxonomy): domain Eukaryota; kingdom Metazoa; phylum Chordata; class Mammalia; order Carnivora; family Herpestidae; genus Suricata; species Suricata suricatta. The sequence continues at coordinate 62,053,696 of NC_043709.1, forward strand.
AGAGTCTATTGTGGTATTTTGTCTCTTTTTTCTTTGTTCATCTGTTTTGTTTCTTAAATTACAAATATTAATATTGTGGTATTTTGTCTCTTTTTTCTTTGCTCATCTGTTTTTTTTCTTAAATTACACATATGAGTTAAATTAAATGGTATTTATCTTTCTCTGACTGACAGTTGTTTCACTTAGCAAAATCCTTTCTAGCTCCATCCATGTTGTTGCAAATGGCAAGATTTCATTCTTTTTTATGGCTGAGTAATATTCCATTGTATGTATATACCATTCCTCTATGGATGGATACTTGGGTTATTTCCATATCTTAGTTATTGGGAATAATGATGCAATAAACAGAGGGGTGCATGTATCTTTTGTAATTAGTGTTACTGTTTTCTTTGAGTAAATACCCAGCAGTGGAATTACTGGATCATATGGTGGATCTATTTTTAATTTTTTGAGGACCTCCATACTTTTTTCCACCAAGTGGGCAATTTGTTTGGTTTTGGTTGCCCACTTGGTTAGCACCTCTTCTCTTGGTCCTTTTATAATTTTACATACATACATAGGTATGTGCCCCCAAATATATGACTTTTCTTATAATCAGAAAGAGCAAAAGCTGTATCCATTTTGGAAGAAAATGCCCCCGAAACAAAAGAAAAAAATGGACATGGCTTATTGGGAGGATCACAGAGGTCACGTGTATTCACATACAGAGAACCCACATTAGAAAAACATCTGGGTTTGGAGACCATGCTTTCCTACAACAAGTCAAGAAAGTATAACTGAAATATACTTCATGTCATCTTAAGAATTAATTTCCTGTGTTTTTGTAACATTTATCAAAATGAAATACTTTTAACAAGACAGTGATGGTGACTTTTGCATTCTGTTGGATATCTAAGTGTCCAGCCCTCAGATGCAAGCTTTTACTTCTGTTTGAAAATCCTATTTTACCACACTGGACATTAAGATTAATTGATTTATTTTTATTAAGACTTACTTTAAATATTGGGAGAGGTGTTCATTTTTTGATTTAGACTTGGCCCTGACTTTGTCACACTTCTGAAGAAGAGTAAGGCATATATTTTAGGTGGAGAGAGTAATATGTACAGAGTGGGAGAGATGGAAACAACAAATGAATTCTATGTATGCCAATTATTTGGCCATTTGGAATCGTAGAATTACAAAGGAATATGGTTAGTAAAATGGGGGTGACTTAGAGGGGGCTTTGAAGGCCGGGCTGAGGGATGTGAATTTCATTTAACTGGATCCACTATTGGTCTTTGAGTAAAGGGATAACAAATGATAGAATTCTGAGAAAACCATTCCTACCAACTACCTACAGAATGGGGAGGGGGGTGGGCCAGGGTTACAGCTGTCACTTTTATGAGTTAATAAGGGTCTGGATTAGGCTATTGTAAGCTCGAACCTTAGCATGCATGAAAATCTCCTGTGGTGGGATGCGTGGAAGAGTACACATTTCCTTGGCCTCACCTGAAAGATACTTATTTGGGAGATGTGGGGTAGGCCCCAGAGCTCAAGTCTGTTTTAATGAGTGAAACTGGTGGCTGAGATCTTCAGACCATGCGCTTAGAAATACTGAATGGGTTACAGGAATGGAAAGGATGGGTCAGATCTTAGAAACACCATGAAGAGAGATGTATGAAAGGCATCAGATAATTATTGGGAAGGGAGAGAGGAGAGGCAGAAGAGACTTACAGATTCCTAGAGACTAGGTGGGCAGGACTGAGCAAAGGGGAACCTGGAAAGGTGTCATCAGAAGCAGATATAATACTGGATTTGGTCATGTGCTCAGGTATCTGTAGAGAGTCCTGGGGAGATGGTGTTGAGACAACTGAGAATGGGAGAAGGGAGAAGGGAGAAAGGGTGGCGAGGTCAGGGCCAGCACGTGTGGACGCCACGATGCACCAGGAGCAGCAGCTGTGCTCACTAAAGGAGCGGGAAGGCCAGAGGGAGCAGGACAGGGAAAGGTGGTCAGGAGTGAGGAGAGGGAGGGTTGCAGACATGTCGCGGTGTCCGCTCTCACAGGTCACGGGAGAGAACAGGGTGGCATGGCTGGCTCAGCGACTGCTGGGCGGAAGCTGCTACGGGCACATTCTCTGTGGCACAAGAAGGGGGAGAGCTGCTCCGGATGAGCTGACGAGGGATCATCCGGGTCTGCCTTCTTCCAGCCCCTCTTGCTCTATACCTGCCGGTGGGACTGGGCCTGATCTGGAAGATCAGTACTTCTTAAACTGCAGGGAGCAGATGGATCTATCACCTGGGGAAACCACCCGTTAGAAATGCACATTCTGATTAAGTAGTTCTGGGTGGGGCCTAAGCATCTGCATTTCTAACATACTCTAATGTGATCTGACTGTGGTTAGTCTTCAGATCATATTTGGAGAAAGATGGTGTCAAAATCTCTGCTGGTGAATATTCTATACACAGAGGCAGAAGACAGCAGGCAGACAGATCAGAGAAAAGCAAAAATGTGGTTTGCCATTTATACCAGTTAGATCAAAACCTCAGTTGGTTTAGATCAGTGGTTCATAGTGGAGGACAATTTTGCCTCCAAGGGGACATCCGGCAATGTCTGGAGACATTTTTTGTTGTCATCACTTAGGGTGTGGGGCACGATAGGCCAGTAAAAGGTAGAGGTCAGGCATGCTGTCAAACATCGACCTTGCATAGGACAGTCTGCCAACAGAGAATGACCTAACCCAAAGTGTCAACAGTGTCAAGGTTGAGAAATTCTAATTTAAGTGAAGGGAACTTTTATAGTAGAAAGAGCGAAGACTTTGTAGTCTCGGACCTCCTACAAGCCCTGACATTTACCAGTTGTGTGACTTTGGAAAACTCACTTAACTTTGCTCAGTTTTGTTTCCATAACTATGAGAACGGCTTGACAGGTTGTGGGGCTTATGACTCAGCAGGTCTCTGTAAAGAGCAGCCTCCTTTCCTTCATTTGTACTTTAGGGTGCTTGGGCCAAGAAAGAATAAAATCTAGCACAGACATGGAATGTAGTAGGACCAAGTCCATGGGGATTTTGGGTCAAGGGTAAGCTGTTCAGGGCAAAGAATGGAAAATTCTGCAAGTTAGTACTAACCACCAAGTTGCCAATAACCATGACCATCATGAAGACAATGAGGCACATGGCCTGGCCCGCCACTTCCATGCAGTCCCACATGGTCTCGATCCACTCCCCGCACAACACTCGAAAGACAATGAGGAAGGAATGGAAAAAGTCATTCATGTGCCAGCGAGGGAGTTCACAGTCCTGGTTGATCTTGCAGACACACTCTTTGTAGCTCTTTCCGAAGAGCTGCATCCCCACCACGGCAAAGATGAAGACGATGATGGCCAGCACCAGGGTCAAGTTGCCCAGGGCACCCACTGAATTTCCAATAATCTTGATCAGCATGTTCAGGGTGGGCCAGGATTTGGCCAATTTGAAGACTCGGAGCTACAAAACCCAAACAAAAATCCAATGACGCTCAACCCATTTTCTTACCACACCACTAAAATAAAGACATAAAATCAGTAAGATCAGCTTAAATTTATTGAGCACTGTTGGGAAGTTCCCAGGACTTTCTGTTTTAGACCACAGTGGGAGAACATAAGGCATTAACAGGGAAAATGGATTAATTTTAGAGTAAGTCAAAGATTTAGAACTAGGAGTCAAGAATACTGCCTCTAGCCCCCTGTATTGGTCCTTGGATCAGCCCACTTTTTAAAAACCCATAGATGAACGATCCTTTTCCTACTGATTTTGCCTTGACTTCTCAAGGAACATATCAAGGAAAATGTGATTTGTAGTGAAGCAAAAGATCAGCATAGTTAGGACAGTGAAAATAAGTCATCTGCCTCTTTTTCAAAAACATGCATTTAAAAATTCTAAAATCTCTCTTTTTGTTTGCCAATCGATAATAAATAGACCAGTGGCAGATATGAAACTTTGTGATATACTTGGAATAATTTGGGGGAAAAGCACCACACCCAGGTAGGGGCAGCTGCACATATATCAAACATCGTATGAAAAGGGACTATAATGATATTAATTCAGAGGACAGAATTTCTGTTATCTACAACCATGAAATTTCAATATTTTGTCCTGAATGATTTACAAGGTCTTAGCTAATAGTCTGAGAAGTATAAACGAAGAAAGGCCACGAATGAAATGATAATATTCAGACGTCATAAGTTAATGACTAACACATGAGATAACAGGAATTCTGGTAGAAGGCAACGGTGCCGACTGGAACATTTTTTCCTTTGAAATCTTGAGCCTTATCTGACGGCTCGAGAGCCACCAGGTGTTTCTCTGTGTGAACATCTGGCTCATTCGTAGTTCCCCCCTTCTGACTGGCTTTTTAATTATTAGGAATATTAGTGCTAGGGTGGCTTCTAGCTCTTATTCCGTCATCTCATCTTCCAAATAATAAGAACTATTTTCAAAAAATCTACTGTGGGCTGGATCCGAACCAAAGACTAGTAAGCAGAGGTTTCAGAAACCAGGCAGATGGTATCTGTGACCACGACTGAGTGACACCTCTGTTTTACAAATAGTTCCATTTTATTCCAATTCTCTTTCTTAAATATGCTGAATACCCTGGTGAAAAAACCTAGAAGCCTTTCAGTTACAAGTGCTTAGGTATTTTTTCCAATGGGGAGAGAAAAACCTAAGCCTCCCCCCATTTTGACGCTTTGTTGAGGGGGGTACCCTCAAAGTAACTCAGCTTCGTAACGGACTTATTCAGGCTTATGCCTATATTTATGGGAAGCTCTTGCGAGGACATCATTCATTATTCTGTGAGAGTCATTTTAGTAGTTTTAACATTACCTTCTTCAAATATAATACAGAATCCTTCCCAGCTAGTGTTAAGGATAAAAACCAGAATATTCAACCATTAATTTCAATATAATTTAAAAAATTCTTATTTCATTCTCATTTTCTGGAAGGGGTCACCATGATAGGAGAAACAAGAGACATCTCTGAACAAGGCGAAATCCGTGCCATTTTGGGGAGATGTTCAGACGAAGAAACAGGTTTATTGGCAAATCCAACTTAGACCTCCGAATAGGCCTTGGGAGTCCTTCTTTTTCATCTTTCAGATTAACCATTATTTTCTGAGGAACTCGCCAAAATGGACTTCTGCTTGTGAACTGATATTAAAAACTAACTTCAATATTAGACATTTAGCAGAAAAATTGACCAGATTTTAGTGTCTGAGCCAATAAATCGCCAACTGGAATTGTGAGCAGAATATGGCTAAAGATTCTTTTAATCATTAAACTAACTTATGGAAAACTTTTTTAGTAGGTATAAGACAGGAAATGTAAAAAGAAGTTGGAGGAACATGGAATACCAATCGGAAAGATCGCAGCACCGAGAGCCCCTCCACGTCCGCCAGGCTCAGTTCCATTAAACTGAGGGACACAATAAATCCATCAAAAATGTTCCAACCTTCTTGGAAATAATAGTAGGGATCCATGGCTATGAGCTTCAGGAACATTTCTGCTGTGAAAATTCCAGTGAAAACCTAAAGAGGGGAACGCAGGGGAGTAAGAAAGAGAAATAATAGAAAGAAAATGCCTTTATCATGATCTTTGAATACACGTCCAAGAAGCCTCAAGACCCAGCCTTGCTTAATTGTGCCTCTGAGGACACCAGGTCTTCAGTGTCCCGTGACTATACCATGTGACAAGACAGGATAGTCGTGTCTCCCTCATGAATCAAGTGCTCAGTCCCAATGTTTACATTGTCATTGCCAGAACCACCCAAATTATATTGTTCAAGAATGCATTTAAAAAACGATTTTAAAGAGGGGCACCTGGGTGGCTCAGTCAGTTAAGGGTCCAGCTTCGGCTCAGGTCATGATCTTATAGTTTGTGGGTTCGAGCCCTGCATCAGGCTCTGTGCTGACAGCTGGCTCAGAGCCTGGAGCCTGCTTCAGATTCTGCGTCTCCCTCTCTTTCTGCCCCTCCCCTGCTCGCACTCTGTCTCTTTCTCAAAAATAAATACACATTAAAAAAAATGATTTTAAGCAATAGGAATACCACACAGGGGACTCCTTCTATTTAAAAAAAAATTTAAATGTGTATTTATTTTTGAGACTGAGAAAGATGGAGAGTGAGCGGGGGAGGGGCAGAGAGAGAAGGAGACAGAATATGAAGCAGGCTCCAGGCTCTGAGCTGTCAGCACAGAGCCCGATGTGGGGCTCGAACCCGGGAACTGTGAGATCATGACCTGAGCCGAAGTCAGACACGTAACTGACTGAGCCATTCAGGTTCCCCTAGGGACTCCTTCTAAAAGTAAGCAGTCATTTTGAATGTTTGTGCGTGGGGGTACCTGGGTGGCTTAGTCGGTTAAGCATCCAGCTTCGGCTCAGGTCATGATCTCACGGTTTGTGGGTTCGAGCCCCACGTCGGGCTCTGTGCTGACAGCTCAGAGCCTGGAGCCTGCTTCAGATTCTGTCTCCCTCTCTCTCTGACCCTCCTCTGCTCATACCATCTCTCTCTCTCTCTCTCTCAAAAATAAAAGAAAAATGAATGTCTGTGCTTGGGACATTTGGCTAAAAAAAAATTCATTCATAGAGTTATAATTATATTAAAATATAGTATTTCTGATTTGATATTAAATGTCTTATCAAGTTTAGACACATACTGCAGGGTTTCTTATTTTAAATTGTAGAAACAACAGAACACTGTTACAAGTGTGCAAAATACAGGAAAACATTAGAGTCTCCATCTTGCATACAACTCTCAGTTTTAGGTATTCCCTTTCTGGTTTTTACCCCAATGCGCATATATTTTGACAGAGTTGTAAAATCACAGAGTACATAGTACCTTGGGTCTTGTTTCTCACTTACCACAACTTAGTCCATGTTGCTACGTAATCTTCCTAATTTCCATTTATATCACTTGCATCAAATTCTATTGGATGAATCTATCCTCAAAGGACTTTCTTATTGTTGGACACTTTGGTGCTTCCTTTTGATTTTTTAAATGTGATAATAAATGACATAATAACTGTTCAGATCGGAAGCTTATTGAGTGTGACAACGCCTTGTCCCCTGTGGTACCCAACTCCCACTTTTCTACCTTTACGAGCCCGCTGTGCTTCCCAGTGCCTTTGCTCTCCCACAGGACTTAGTAACAGTACATGTGGGAAGAAGGTAAAATCCCTGAACCCCGGTTTCGACAAGACCCGTACCCTCATTCGAAGTTGGCCATGTAACACCACACTCTTACCGAATATTATGATTTTAGAGGAGGACTTTATATGTAATAGGTTTTAAACTCATAATAAATCAGTACTTTCAACTACCTGATTACCAATTTTATAAATGAAGGAGTTAAAGGATACCTTGAAGATACAGTCTGAGGACAGAAGTGAAAATAGGGAAAAATACTTAGATTACAGATGCTGTTTGGAAAGAGACTCAATGAACGTATAGCAATAACAAAACAGAATGGCGTGATGGAGATCAAAATGGATGTGTGGGCTGGAAGGTTTCATGTCCCTGTACTTTTCCATGGTTCCGCATTTTTCTAAACTGAAGAACGATATTCTAAAACGGGAAGAAAATAATCCCTGAAGAGAGCCGGTGAAGCAACAATCAGGGCTCACAGCGCACGTACATATCTGTAGAGAGGGCATCGCTCTAAGTGAGGGCAGCCGGCCGATCCCTGACGTACAGTTTACCCTCGGCATCAACTCCTGGAAGGTTTCTCCACATAGAAATGGTAGCCTGCTTACTGCATATCAAATAGAGACTGAATTCACCACTGGTTTTGGTGAACACGCAGGAAATACTCAATACTCAGCACTGGCTAACGGTCCGTGGAGTATTTACACTGTGGGAACTCTGGTTCCTAAGAGAAAATCAACAGTGACACAGTCACTGTGGCCTTTCATCGGGATGAACGGCACCCAGAGGCCTGGGACAGAGGTCGGCAAGCGTATTATTTCAACATAATGTACTCTGCCACCTTTTGGGGTTTCGGAAAAAATAAATTGTAACTATTGGTGGGATGAATGAATTATCTGTTTTTAAGTTTTATTTTTTAAATTTACTTCTATTATTTGTTTTGATACAGGGAGTATGAGCTGGGGAGGGACAGAGAGAGAAGGCGAGAGATAAGAGAGAGAGACAGAGACAGCAAGAGCAGGGTAGAGAGAGAGGGCCAGGGAGAGAGAGAATTCCCAAGCAGGCTCCATGCCCAGCGCAGAGCCCAAAGTGAGGGTCCCTACCTCAGCCATGCAGAGTAGAGAGACCACAGAATTACCTTGGACGTGTACCAGGGCACACGATGGGCTGCAAGGACTAGCCAGATAAAGGGTCTCCTCTGTCACATGTGTTTTCATAATCAGAGCTCAAAATGATATTATAACACTTTAATAGTATATTTGGACTTAACATAAAAACTGTATGGGTGTGTATGTGTGTGTGAGAAAGAGAGAGACAGACAGAGAGACACACAGACAGACATCAGGCAGAGTACCCAAATTAAATGGTAACAATTAGATTTAGCTTGCTTGTGGTGAAACTCCTAAGGAAACTCCAGATGACCTAGAGGATTCTTTTCAACTAATTCTTCCCAATCTATCAAAATCCAATCAACTCCTGATTTTTGGACTAAAGAAATAAAACAGACAACCCCCAAATCACAACTATTTGACTTCAGAATACACTGTGTCATCTATTTAAAAGAAACCTCATTCTTATCTTCTAAGTAATGTAATAAATTAAATATACGACTTAAGCTAACATTAAAGTAAATCTGGCACAGCTCAACTACTGGTGGAAACTGGATGAGAGCCCAGAAGTTGGGCGGGAGGGGGAAACCAGCCTGGAATTAAAAGGCTCCCCACGATAGGCCCCATCTGCATAATTAAGGTATGACAGTGCGGGCTAATTTATAGGTAGGTCTACTGTGCTAGGAGAGCTCCTCGTCTGTGGTGCTTGTGACCGAAGGTGAAAGGGGAAGTGACGTGCTGGAGCACCGCAGGCAGCGGTGCGAGAAAGGGAACGAGGGAAAAAAAAAATCCCGAAGTCCTTGGCTCAGGTTGCCAAAGCCAACCCACTGCACCATGCCTCCCATTCTGTCACCACGCTTGGTTTTCTGCCAAGAGCTCCTAAATGACGTCTTCAAAGTTCTGCAGAACGAGGGGACAGCCACAGGATCACAACAGTGAGCAGAAGTGGCTGGGGCTGGACCATATGTGGAAGCATTTGTCTTCCAATTAACTACAACTTTCTTTTCAACTAAGCTCCAGCTTCCAGTATCAGAAAAAGATGCCCTACAGGCAAAACGTGTTCCGATCATAAAGTTGGGAGAGAATGTTCCATCTTACCAGATTTCCTACAGCCAAGACGTGTTCAAATTGTGGTGTCATAGGATGGTGCTCCATTGCCATAAACAGGGTATTCAGGACAATGCAGATGGTGATGGCCAGGTCCACAAAGGGGTCCATAACGATCAAGTTCACAATCTCTTTCAGTTTTATCCAGTAGGGGTGGCACTCCCAGATGAGGAAAGTATTGGCAAATTTATACCAGCATGGCGGGCACTTTCTCTGTGACTCTTCCAGCTCTGCAGTGAGTAAAGAACAAAGGTGGCCCTCGGTTACAAAGAGAAAACAAAGAGGGTTTCCAAGAGCTACTACTCCTGCCTGAGTCATTAAGTTCATCACTGCAGAGCCACGAGAAGGAAGGTGTTTTGAGTGCGGACTGTCCTAAGCGTGTGGTCCCCCCCGCTTCCATTTTCTTTCTCTTTGAAGGGAAAGAGGAAGCATGGGAAATGCCAGGTCATTTCCCTGTTAACAACTATCTAGTTAGAAATTAGACTGTGAGCCATCCATTTTGGGAGCACAGCATACTGGTTAGCGGGTTGGAGTCTGACTCCCTGGTCCAACTGGCTTCAACACTCACAATGCGTGATGTCGAGCAAGTTACTGATTCCTCTATTCTTCTGTTGCCTCATCTGAAGTGACACTCACTGTACAGGCTATAGGACTACATGAATCCTTACTCGTCATCCACTGATTGAGTGAGCTGATGAATGTAAAGCAAACAGCATAGCACCTGGCACAAGGCAAGTCCTCAATAAATGGCAGGTACGGTATTATATGTTGTATCACTAAATTACTATCAGAGGAGCAATCAAAAGCATAGACTCAAACCAGACACACCTGGGTGCATATACCAGCTCAGACATGGCTAACTGTGGGAACCTGAGTAAATTACTTTAATCCGCTGCATTAAATGAGCTAAGATATATATAAAGTGCCTTGGAACACCCTGGAATACAGTAAGTGCTACTGAAGCATTTGCTATTATTATTATCTTTACAGCAGAAAAGCAGCAGCGCTGGCAGCCAGGCTACCACGTGCAGTGCGTCTCTTATGTTCCCAAAGAAGGGCAAGTCAATGAGTTCACAATTCACGGCTGAGTTGGGCATGAAAGTCCCAGTCCTCCCCCTGTTCCCCTCCCTTCCTCTCTCTCATTCCCCCCTTCTCTTCTCCTTCTCTCTTGCCCTTTCTCACCATCATCCTTCCCTTTTCTGTTTCGTCCTTCCTTCCTCCGTCTCTCCCTTCCTTTTTTCTTGTCTTTTCTTTTAGAAACAGAACTGGTTTGTTTCAAACAAGCTCTTATGTGGCCCCCAATAGAGAAAACAGATAAACCAGGAACTCCTCTAGCTGAAACTCAGTCCGATGGACCTCTTCCTTCCCTGAGGCACTTCCCCAGGATCCTGGGACTCTGACAGACATGGACTGAATATCACCGGACTAAGATGACCTCTAAGGTCATGCACAAAACGAAGATGAAAAAGGACCATTAGACAAAAAGGCAGAGAACCATTCAGCGGGCATCCACAACATTCTAGGCATGAGGCCCTGGGTAACAAAGCCCTCCTCAACTTACGTATGAATTAGAACAGCTTGGATTACAAAAGTCCAAGGACCTTGATCTAGGAGGATGTTCTTTAAGAGATGTGGCTTTGAAACCCCGTCAGCATGATAATCTTGAGAGGCCACGTCTTGGCTCCACGGGGTCAGATACAACCGCATCTATCCCACACCCCAGCCCAATTCTGCTGACAAAATCAAATCACTCAGGGAATGAATAAAAGTTTCCAACATTTCACCAAGAACAAGATGGCTGCCTGAAATTAGTCGACTTTCCCTTTTCCCAACCAGCTGGTTGGTGCCCATGGTGATGGCTTTATTTCAGAGGGGGTGCTCTGGTTGGGTTTTTGATTGGCTCCCTGGTTGCTAAGAAAATGGTTGCCTTGGTTTTTCAGATTTAAGGGCCACAGTAAGCGCCACGTGGGAGTCTGCGTGGGAAAGGAAGTCTGTGAAGAAAATTTGCTTTGGCTTCTTCTTCATAGAACTCCCTCCCTTCCCAAGGTAAATTTAGTTTTCTCACCAAAAAAAGAAAATGAAAAGGTTCTCTTATTTCCATAAATGCTTATAGTACATATTTGGAAATTTGGTTCCGTTCCTTTTTTTAATCTCCTCCCTTCTCCAAGTGTCTGCTGTTCCCCGGCACGTGGAGGTTGAAGCCGTGACTGTTCACGTTTCTGACAGAAGACACAATTGTACTGCTGCAGGGCGCACTAGGCTCCCAGTCTTCGCCAGATACTGAAGAGGGGTTTCCCTACCCTGTGGGCACCAAGACGATTCCTACAGGGATACTAGGGATCGTATCCACATTGTTTTGGGCAAGCTCTCAGGATAATCTTTTCCATTCCACAAACAGTAAGACCACAGGGAGCTTTCGGAGCTAGAAAAGATCAATTAGGTGCATGTAAAGGTTTAGAAAGTGATGCAAACTTTGCAAACGGTGACCGGCCTCACGTGCCTGACATGGCTAAGGATCTGGTCTGGGGAAAGAGGAGATATCCAAAGGTTTGTGGGGTTCCCCTTACTTTGCTCCTGTAGTACATTTTCAGAGCGGTTACCGGAGTCTCAACCTCACGTGCACTGGGAATCGTTTCCGGAGAGGGCCTCACCATTCCACCAAGATGGTAGTGTTAGCAGGCCCTGAGGCTTCTGAAGGCAGGGCCTCTCTCGATTCAATTCAGCAACGTTTAAGCACCTACGGTGTGCGAGGCGTCGGGAATATGTTGGTGAACAAGAGTCCCCATCCTCACAGAGCCTACAGCCACCCTGGGAAAGGCGGAGAGCAGAGAAGCAATTGTATGGACTCTGGGTGCTTGTCAGTTGAATGAAAGAGTGAATCGACAGATCACGGCAGCAACGGCGATGGCCAGTTGCCTCTACAAGGAGTTTCTGAGACTGCTTTACCTGAGAACCAATAACGCCAAGTATCATCATCACGTCTTCAGCATTACTTTGCCAATGGTCTCCTTCGCCTTCTCCCCCAACCTCGCTGCTTTGAGAAATGAGACGGTACTCCTCTCTGCCCACACCCTACCCCTAGTCCTCAGAAGTATCCCCAAGCTGATGGCGCTGCTGACTGTGAATTCTGCTGAGTTTACTGGGTCCGGGTGAGCACGTCTGCCAACGGGATAGGCGTGACACACAGCAGGAAGGATTTTCTTATAATTTACACGATTCTGGAATGCTCCACTGTGGTTTCTACACCAT
>NC_043709.1:62066409-62067421 GCF_006229205.1 Suricata suricatta
TGTGTCTCCCTCTCTCTGCCTCACCCCCATTTCTGTTTGTTCTCTCTCTCTCTCTCTCAAAACAAACAAACATTAAAAAATTTTAATAAAATAAAATAGTGAAACCCTTACTATACTTCTTTGCAGTGGCTTGGGGGAGGTTTGAGGTTGAACCTCAACTTGCTAACCTTCAGTTAGGCCCCGGTTTGACATTTGGAAGTGACAGTTTGGGAGAGTGATGGTGCTCCTACCCATGGAGGAAGCAACATCTGCAGGGTTTGTGATCAAGGACTTGGCCTTTAATGGAATGTCAAATAGAGGTGAATGCAACTTAATCGTGTGGTCCAATTCTAGCCAAATGCTATGGGTATGAGACCGAGATGGGAAAACTCAGGTTCTCCTTCTGCTGGCATTGCCCCAGAAGATCTGGTCTTTCCACTCTGTGCTTGGAATCGACCAGATGAGGTGTTTGGGTCCCAGCCAGAATCTTTGGCTCACTGTAGGTTTGTACAAACTTAACCTGGTCGTCTCATCTGTAGTGCTAAGGATGATCCGTGATCATGTTTCATTCTACTTCCCGAGGTTAACAGGATGATAGGATCAGAGTACAAAGATGTTATGGAGAACATATGTTTCTGCTCACGCTCTGGACTGTCTGTCCAGTATGACTCAGCTTTGACCTTTATGAGACTCACCTGATCTACTATTTTTCCTAGGCGACAACTGAGGTGGAAATTAAGAAGAAAGGCCCTGGATCTCTCTTAGTTTCCATGGACCAGTTGGCCTCCTATGGACGGAAGGACAGAATCAACAGTATACTGAGTGTTGTCACAAATACACTAGTAGAAGGTATGTGCTCTTGATACCGGCCTGAGCCACCTAGATATAAATATGTGCATGATAATTATAATCCCTGTCCATTGGCCTGACTTGCAAACATTGACTCTGAACTTTAGGAATAGTCTACTTGTTATAGAAACTAGCACCCGTATCTGCACGCAGAGAATCAAATAAGGACTCCAGAGCTGCTGCC
>NC_043709.1:62067521-62119471 GCF_006229205.1 Suricata suricatta
AATCCAAAGCAGAGTCCAGGCTCTGAGCTGTCAGCACAGAACCCAATGTGGGACTCAAACCCACGAACTGTGACATCATGAGATGAACTGAAGTTGGACACCTAACCGACTGAGTCACCCAGGTGCCCCTCGCTATTTTAACTAAAACATATAGCGCTATATATGTTTATCTTGCTCTTGTAAAATTTTACTTTATAAGTTAACCTACAATGTTCAAATTCTCAATCAAACAAAAAGGGCAGAAAACACCATCAGACTGTTACAGAAACTATTTTCTACATGTTCCACTGTGGGCAATACTGGTAGGGGAGACTGCAGCACAGTGTTAATGTCCCTCGCCCGTGCTCTCTGTGCCAACCTGAGTATGCTACATTAGGTCAGGCTCAAAGCAGTGGAGCTAGCTTTCGAGTAACCATGCCATCCGCTCTAACACATCATCCAGGGAATGTTGGCTCTCCTTTCCATTGTGAAGGTAAGAAGACAGACAGCCACCATCTCTCAGAGGACGCGGAAGATATATGTTTATATGAAGCTAGAAAAGCCAGTCTGATCAGTACTGGAAGGACCCTAGCTGTTTTGAAAAGAAAATAATTGTCTCTAGGGAGCTACATCCAAAAGGCTTTCTGTCCTTAGACACACGTTTGGATTTTAAGAACTGTACAGAAGAAGAAAGTATCTGACACATCATAATTTATCTCATTACAGTGTTTCATCAAGCTGTTTCACTGATTCAGACATTTGGTTTTCCACTGGGTTTTGTTTTGTTTGTTTGACAGAGCTACCAAAGAAATGAAAAGAAAAGAACTGATTTCCTTGGGAATTCCTGGCTGCATTACTCTACAAACATCTGTATGTGTAACAATGACTTGTTGACCATTATCTCAGGTCATAACAAGATGTATTTCTCTGGTAAGCCACTTTGTGCTCCAATTCCCAGCCTGATATTCACCTGACACCTAATAAATCAGACTAAATGACTATAGTTTTAAAATGATGATCATCTAAAAATGAACACAGAGAGAACCCATACAGTGCCCACTCTTGTTTCTGGCATTTATTCATTCTAAATTTTTACTGAGCCGCTCTCTGCGAATCTACAGTACATGGTAGGTAATTTTGATAATGCTGACTCTCAAGGTACTGTTAAGATCTAATGGACTGGCTGATTCATCAAGAAAGGATGAAATTGCATTTAAAATTGCTTTGGTTCTAAGTATATCTTACTGTTTTCTGGACTTGGTGGATATAACAAGATATAAATTCTTGAGACTGTAATAATATTAACCTCAAACAACTTAATAAAAATGCTGTCTAAAGGACCTAGTCAAATCATTAGATTATCATTTAGTGGTATCTATTTGAAAGCAAAATAATTTTTAGCATGGGTTAAAAATCCACATAAAGAGAAGTTTATCCCCAAACTCCATATGAAGACAGAACTCCATATGTAATGTGATAATAAACTGTAGCAGGGGTATGTGGGGACAACCTCTAGAACATTAAAATTTGTTCCCTAGTAAGGCATGTTATTGAACATAACTTAAGTTTCAAAAAAGAAATAAAGAGAATACCAAGAAAAAGAAGTTTCAAAGATCATACTTAGGGAATTTTACAGGGTAAAAAGAGAAATTCATTACGTCACCCTTTTATCTGGGCAAGAGAATTTACCACAGATCCACGTAACTGGCTCCATTGAAAAGCCCTGTGGTAACAGGAAGACATCCAGAAAAATCCCCTTAATTTTGTAAATTAAACAACAGCCTTCTAAAAGTCCATAGATCAAAGATAAAATCACAAAGGAAATTAGAAAATACTTTGAGGATAATGAAAACAATATGTTAAGATTAATGGGATGCAGCTCACACAATGGTCTGAGAAACTTTACAGTGCTAAGTGCTATAAAAGATATAAAATCAATGCTCTAAACTTCCACCTTAAGAAATAAGAAAAAGATTAAACTAAACTGTGGGTAAATAGATGAAAGAAAATAATAAAAATAAGAGTGGAGACTAATGAATTAGTAAATGGACAAACTAGGCAATTCAAAAGGGTAAATGTTGTTTTTTGAAAACAGATTAATAAAACTGATAATTCCCTAGAAAGACTGATCAAGAAAAAAAGAGAGAAAACACAAACTATAATTTTCAGCAATAGTAATGAATAGTAATGGGGACATTACTACATATCTTACAGGCATTATTAAGATAATAAGAATATACAGTAATTTTAAGTTGAACCATCATAAGACAGGGAGCTTCTGTGCAATATTTATAGTGGTCAGAGTATAATAGGATAGAGTATCATAATAAATAAGCTCAAAAATTTATGTGGGCTAACATAAAAAAAAAAGAAGAGTTGTAAACAACTTCAAGTCATTTCACCTTGGATAGAATGGAAAAACTTCTCAAAATACAACCTATCAAAATTGATAGAAGAAGAAACAGAAAATCTCAACAGCCCACATTAGAAACTGATAATAAAAAAACCTTACAATAAAGTGAACTCTAGTCCAGATAGCTCTACAAGTTAATTTTATCGAACATTTACAGATGAAATAATACCAATACTAACACCAATTCTTTCAGAAAACAGAGAATACTTCTCAACCTGTTTTATAAAGTTACCATAACCCTGATACTAAAACTAATAAAAACATTACAACAAAAGAAAATCAGAGACCAAAATCCCTTATGAACGGTGATGTGAAATCCTTAACAAAACGTGAGAAGATAGAACCCAGCAATATAAACAAAGATAATACATCATGACCAACAGGATTTACTCCAGGAAAGCCAGTTTCACACTAGGAAAAAAGTCAGTGTCATTCATCACGTTAGCAGAATAAAGGAGAAAAACAAACCATCTGATTATCTCAGATGCAGTAAGAGAACATTTAATAAAATTCAACACCTCTGTATAATAAAATTTCTTAGCAAGCCACAGATAGAACATAGCAGTTTCAATCTGATAAAGAATATCTATGAAAATCTATAGCCAACATGCTTCTTGCTGAAACATTAAAACTTTTTCCACTAATAATGGAAACAAGGAATAATATCTGCTTGCATCATTCCTATGCGGTTTGTATCTGAAGTCCTAGCTCGTGCAATAAAGCAAGAAAAATAAATAAAAGGCATAAAGGTTGCAGTTGCTTTTAGCCACAGAAAATATTATTGTGCATGTAAAAACTCTATGGAATTTGAAAAAAAAAGACCTAATAGAACTGAGATGTTAATTTATCAAGATCATGAGATATAAGATCATTAACTATGATGTTAATTTACAAGGTCATGGTATACAAAAACTGTATTTCTATGTTCTGACAACAAATACTTGAAAATAAAAAAACTTTTAGATTATGCCTTTTATAACAGTATCAAACACTACGAATACCAAGGAATAAGTCTAGTGAAGGATGGGCAAGAGTTCCACTACAAATTATACAACTTTGCTGAGAGAAACTTGAGAAGTTTTAATACATGAGACTAAAACCACATTCACAGACTGAAAGATTCAATATAATTAAGATGCTCCTTATTCCCAAACTGACCTATTGATTCAGTGCAATCACTATAAAAATTTTAGGCTCTTCTGAAGAAACTGACAAAATAAAAAAAAAAGATTCTAAAATATATAAAGACATGCAAAGGATCTAGAAAAGCAAAATAATCTTTTTAAAAAGACTGAACAGAAAATTATCTCTTAAGAGATTGTTTAATGATCTTTAAAATATTTTTTGTTTGGAAGGCTTAAGTTATCTTGTTTCAAGACTACAAAGTTATAGTAATTAGACAAGTGTAGCATTGGTATAAGCATGAACAAATAGCTCAAGGGAACATAATAGGATCCAAAAACAGACCCAAAGATGGACATCAATTGATTTTTTACCAAGGTGCCAAGTAAGTTCAATGGAGAAAGGAAAGTATTTTTTTAATTAATATGTTTCTTAATGTTTATATTTTTGAGAGAGAGAGAAGAGAGGGAGAGAGAGTGTGCACATACAGAGGAAGAGCAGAGAGAGGGAGCCAGAGGATCCAAAGTGGGCTGTGTGCTGACAGCAGAGAGCCCACTGAAGGGCTTAAACTCACAAACCATGAGATCATGACTTGAGCTGAAGTTGGACGACTAACCCACTGGGCCACCCAGGTGCCCCAGAAGGAAAGTCTTTTTAACAAATGATATCAAAAAACTAGATATTCATCCAAGTCAACTCCTATCTAATTTCATACACAAAAATTAATTTGAGCTGAATCAGAGACCTGAATGTAAAACTCAGAACTGTAAAATTTATAGGAGAATAACTTCACAATTTGGGATAATGGCGAAGATTTCTTAGGATGCAAAAAACATCATAAAAGAAAAAAGCCTGATACATTGGATTTCATCAAAATTAAAAATTTATGTATCTGATAAAGGACTTGTATCCTATCCATAACATATAAAAATCAATAATGAGCAAAAGATTTAAATAAGCAACTAATAAAAGATCTACGAGAAGCCAACAGATACATGAAAAGATGCACATCATCATTAAGCAGCAGGGAAATGCAAATCAAAAGCATAGTGAGGCAACAGTTTATGCCTACTCAAATGCTAAAATCAAGGACTAACATCACCCAATGCTGGCTAGGATTGGGGCAATTGGAGCTCTAATGCACTGTTGGTAGGAGTATTTAAAAAATAGTGTAACTGTTCTGAAGAGCTGTTTGGAAGTTCCTCACAAAGTTAGACATACATTTACCACATGATCCAGGAATTTCATTCTGAGATAATTATCCAATATAAATGAAAACATATATCTACCAAGTTGCACAAGAATGCTGTCAGCAAGCTTATTTATACTACTAAAAACTGGAAACAACCTGAATGTCCATCAACAGGAAAATGGACTAACAATTTGGAGTATAATTATACAATGAAGAACCCAATCAATACTTATCAATAACAATGATACCCAACATGGACATATCTCACAAACATCTTGTTGGGTGAAAGAAGCCAAATAAAAAAATACATATTGTGTGAGTCCTTGAAAACGGAAGCAAACTTATCTAAGCAAACATGTCAGAAGAGGTTGCTCAGAGAGGTAAAAGGATTGAGTAGGAAAGGGTACTTTGTGGGAAAGTCTTGCAGGACAAAGGGGTTCAGGGGACAGTTCTCAGCTGGTCTCCACCTTTGTATCCACATCTTTGGTAACTCTTGGGTGAGGGTTACCCAATGTACTATTGCAATATTGATTGTGCAGTAGAAATCCTTTGAGAAAGAATATGGAAGAGTGTGTAAATACGTAGAAAATGTTATCTGTATTGTGGAGATAAATGAAGATCAACCAAGTGAGAAAAACAAGGGCTGTTTATTCTGAGCCTAATATAGGGAGTCAGCCACCATCATATGGCATTTTGCCAGACTCAAAGGCAAGCAGGGGAGTGGCAAAGTTTTTTAGTAGAAAAAAGGGAAGGTTTCAGGGATGCCTCGATTTCAAGGCTGTTGGCATGAGGAAGCTGTAGGTGGGCTAACTAGAAGCAGGGCATCCTAGGTGACTGAGTAGGGGTCTGGCTTTCTCTGGTGGGTCCTAAGTCGAAAGCAGAAACAAAAATTAAGGAAATCATCAGTTATTAACCAAGTTCTGACCACCTGGGGCTGACAGTTATAGAAATTATTGTTTACCTTCCTGGACTGTCGCTAGAGATAGCAGACTGGCTTCCTGCTGGTCTGACTTGTAGCAGGCTGGCTGCCCGGGCTGTTTACCATAGACAAGGGGGTTGGTTTGTCAGGCAGATTGTGGGCGAAGGTCCTATTTTATATATGGCCTGGTCATTGTCAGAACACGCAGTCTCTCAGTATTCATCAGATGTGACTGATTAATGGAGAGAGGGGGGCAAACATATGTTCGTCACTGCCAACTGCCCGAGATGATATAAACTAAAACTACTTAGGACGAACAGTACTTCAAAGTGCTAAGTACTCACTGGGGGCTAAGGTAGTATCTGGAGAAAAATAAATCTGTAGTAAGCAAACCAGGGAACCCAGGAATCCAAGATGGTTGGGGAGTTCCTGAAATTCCTCCTCTCTGGGTGAGGTTTTGAAAGCTGGGACTGAACGTCCAGGCTATTGTTTCTCTCTTTTCAACTTTCACAACATTAAGATAAAATGCACATTAACATAAAATTCACCAGTTTAACGGTTGCAAAGTGTGTGATTCAGTGGCTTTTAGTATATTTACAGTGTATTCCAGAACATTTGCATCACACCAAAGAAGAACACAGTAACTGTTCACAGCCAATCCCAAGCCCCCTCATAGCCAATAATCTGCTTTCTGTCTCTATAGATCTGCCTCTTCTAGACATTTCATATAAATCTGAACTAGCTGTCAGCACAGAGTCCGATGCAGGGCTTGAACCCATGAACCATGAGATCATGACCAGAGCCGAAGCTGGACGCTCAACCGATTGAGCCACCCAGGCACCTGGGTGGCTCAGTCGGTTAAGCATCTGACTTTAGGTCAGGCCATAATCTTGTGGGTTGTGGGTTCAAGCCCCGTGTTGGGCTCCGTGCTGGCAGCTCATAGCCTGGAGCCTGCTTCAGATTCTGTCTCCCTCTCTCTCTTTCTGCCCCTCCTCTCCTCTTGCTCTGTCTCTCTCAAAAATAAAAACATTAAAAAAATTTAAATGGAACATATAGAGTAATATGTGGCCTCTGTGCCTGGCTTCTTTCACGGGTATAACCTTTTCAAGGTTTATTCATGCTGTAGCAAGTATCAACACCTCCTTTCCTTTTATAGCTGAATAATATTCCATAATAGGGACATGTCACATTTTTATTTATCCATCCCTCCGTTGATGGGCACTTGGGTTGTTTCCACTTTTTGGCTATTATGAATAATGGTTTTATAAATATTCATGTGCATGTTTTTGTGCGAACACCTGTTTTCCGTTTTACCTAGGATCATGTGGTAGCTCTGTGTTTAATTTTTTTTGAGAAACGGCCGCTGCTTTCCAAAGTGGCCACACCGTTTTACAGTCCCGTCAGCACTGTTGGCTATTGTTTCTTGTGCCAGATTCTAGCCAACTGAAGGGAAGAAAAGTTGGAGCAGACTCTCCCATGTTCAGCAGCTTCAGAGTCACCCTCCTTCCAGAATCTCCTTAAGATTGTGTCAGGGATATCTCTGCTATTGGCTCAGCCTCTCAATTCTTACCACGTGGGAGGTAGGGAGAGGGCTTCTTCCTGCAACCATGCTGAGACCTGAAGACCAGAGGGAAGATTACATACTCTTTTCCTCCCCTTCCCTATCTCCTCTGGTCACTTTTTATTCCTGTATGGAGAGGTTTTTATTTCTTTTGTTTGTTTGTTTGGCCTCACTTTGTTGGGGAGGAAAGAGGAGAGAGAATTAACATTTTAAGGTCAGGAGCTTCTGCCTTTTTAGAACTCAGCCTCTAAGGAGCATTCACATAAAGCTATCTGTAACAGAGGAAGCAACAGAGAACCTTAATTACATTCTTTGAAAGTAAAACTCGGTACAAATTTGCTCCATTTCTCTCAACCCAAATGCAAAGTTTATTGGGACATTTAGCCACTGACTTCCAACCTCCTAAGCTGCAGCTTTCCTTCTCAAAGAGAGAGCCTATGACACCTGCATGTGCAGATTTTGCCCACATTTCTACGAATCTGCCCAAGGAAGCTCAACTAGGTCGCTCTCCCATGGAAATATGTGAGTAGACATTTATCAGGCAGTTACCTTTTTCTTAGAACTAAAACAGAGCGTTTTATTTTATTTTTTAAATGTCTATTTATTTAGTTTGAGAGAGAGAGCAAGCATGCGAGCAAGGGAAGGGCAGAGACAGGGAGAGAGAGAAGCCCAAGCAGGCCCCGTGCCGTCAGCTTAACAGACTGAGCCACCTAGGCACCCCTGTAGTGATCTGCTTTAAAACAGTTGTACAATAGTTTCTTCTTCTCAGACTAAGGATCTTGAAAGTATTCCTTAGAAGAAATACAACCCTCTCCGAGTCAAGCAATTCAGTAGAAATCCTAAGGTCTACCTCTCAGGATGAAAAAGGCCAAAAGAGTATAGGGAAAGAAATGGAAAGTGGCTTCTGAACACAAAGAATGGACCAGATAATATGCTTTACATGTTATAAATGTTATCACATTTAATCTTTACAATTGCACTATAGCGAAGGTCCTTTTGTCTTTTTCCACAGATAAGGACATGGGCTTAGAGAGGGCACGTTAACTTCCCAGGATCACATCAGTAAATAAACGGAAGGGCTCAGGCTTTAGAGCCGGTGCAGCGCCCTGGCTACTGGCCAGGGTCTCGGACCTGGACTCCCTGCACTCGAGCCCTAACTCTACCGCTTACGGTGTGACACTGCACAAGCCACTTGTTTTCGTTAAGCCTTGGTTTCCTCCTCAGTGAAATGCAGACAGCAGTAGTCTCTATCAGCTGTGGGCATTAAATGAGGTAATACTTATACATTTGCAAGATAACACAACAGGGTTTCTGAGTTACATCTGTCAGCAGCACCTGCTTTCTCTCTGAGTGATGAGATTTCACCTACTTTTCCAGCCTAGAGATGAAGACACGGGAAAAGTCTCTCATCCTCTGCTTCAGCAAAAAGCAAAAGTGAAAATGCCCAAACTATTGAAAAATCATTACCGGTCACAACTGAATAATTAATGAGCATGTGAAACAGTGTTTGATGAAACTCTAATGAGGCAATGTCTGGATATCTTTTTTTTTATTTCATAGAGGATATTCTATTTCTTCATTTGAGTCTGAGGAGAAAACCAGATGTGTGGGACATAGCATAAGCATCAATACGGGGTGAGGCCAGTACGCGGACCTCATGGCTCCTGCACCGCTCCACAAGGCGTGAGCGCACACTGGGAAGCGCTCTTGTGGCTCAGGCGCATGTGAACCCATGGCTGGAGTCGCATCCCAAATGTTCTGGCAGTAAGAATCACTACATGCCAGGGGCACCTGGGTGGCTCAGTGGGTTAAGGGTCTGACTTTGGCTCAGATCATAATCTTACAGCTTGTGGGTTTGAGCCTGGCGTTGGGTTCTGTGCTGACAGCTCAGAGCTGGAGCCTCCTTCTGATTCTGTCTCTCTCTCTCTCTTTCTGCCCTTCTCCCACTCGCAGTCTCTCTTTCAAAAATAAATAAACATAAAAAAAAAAAAGAATCACTACATCCTAGCCTAAGGAGGCATTCATTCCTCGTGTGGCCCTGGGGTGCATATAACATTAGTAATGTATTGCATCCTTCTAAGATAAATGATAAATGTTTTTCTTTCCCACTTCCCAGAGACTAATATTTAAGCAGTCAGGGAGGTCTCCTTGGCCTCAGGAAGACCTTGGTTCAAGCTCCATTTCCAGAAGTCACTAAGGCTTTGAACCTCCTCTGTTTAATAGGATGAAGCCACCTACCGAATAGGATGGTTATAAGAATTCAATGAGGTTGTGCATATATTTAAGTGCTTAGCATACTATAGCAAGAATCCATATGGTAGCTATAATAATTATGTCCATTGTAGAAAGCCATAAAGAACAGAAAAGTGTACAGAAGAGAAAAAGCCACTGATAATTTCCCCTCCCAAAGGCAACTACTGTTAACTTTTATCAGTCATCCTTTTTCTGCATGTAGTTTGTCTTTCTATAGATCTGATATACCACATGCAGTCTATGCAGTCTGGGTTTGTTTTATTGTGTCTTTCTGGCCTATTAATGTAACTGACATATATCCCCATGCCATTCACAGCTAGCAAGCGCTTCTTTATGGCTTCTAACAAAAAAGCGTTTCCCGGTTATGAAGCCTTTGGGAATGAAATAGTTGTGCCCTACCTCACCTTCCTGCCGCTTTGGGATCGGCCCTTCTGGCCTTGGGAATCCTCAAATCTGTCACCATCATCGCTTGGGACTACTGCAAAGAATCTCCTAAGTGCCTACAGGGGGTTGGGTGTGCAGCCCCCCAAAACCCGAAAGGCAGCACTCTGGAGGCTACAGCTTAAGGTGGGGCACAGAGCTTTGCTTCCACAGTCATCTGCTCAACTGCCTCTCGAATTTCTTTCCCACACACTCTAATAGAAGCTGCCAGAAAACCAAAACCCAAACCCCCAAACCTGCTCATCTGCCTTCAGCTCAAGTTCAATCTCCTCCTTCCTGGATACCTTTTCTAATTCCTTCTTTTCAACAAAAAAGCAAGATGGATGATTTGGTTTAAATATAAAAAAAGGCAAGGCTATCAGAATTTAATTTGGTTTCTAACATTTGAGTTGCCTGAATGGAACCGTCCACGCTGACCCGACCCTTTGTTATCTGTTGATATTACCCTGTTTCTTTTTTCAGAGAATGTAACTGTCTAATTCCAGAGCCTAAATCTTTACTTCTAGGTATAGAATTAGGGACAATCAAAAATTATACTTAAAGTAAAGATAGTCATCTGTAATATTTATTTTGGCCAACTATCTGGTTTGGGGGGAATTCTGGAACCACTGTTTGTTATTATTATTGTTCCTACTATAGTTGGTATTAAATAAACAGTTTTCCTGAAGAAAAATGGCCATGGGACTCCAGAGAGAAGACATTAAAATTAACTGAGAAACAGAAGATTGAGTTTTCCTGGAGACCCTGGCTCTATCAATAATGAGCTATGTGACCGCAAGGAGCCCAACTTCTCTGAGACTACTTCCCCATCTACCAACAGGGATAATGAGCTCTACTTAGTCAGCCTTTCAGAATTTTTATTCAGAGCAAATGAAATAATTAACATAAAAGTAAGTTGTTGCTTGTGAAGAGCTACACAAATGTGTGTGTGTGTGTAGCGCGGGCAGTATTTTGCTGTTAAATATAAAGGCAGGAGAGAGAAGACAGTGTCAAACACATTTTAACTGCCTTTCGAGTTTTTATCTGTACAGTCGGCAACTATCCAGAAATGTTAAGAACGGATCACCGTGCATAATCGCACCTTTGACCATCCCGTTTTCCTCTACACATGCATCATGCTAATTAAAGGACCGGCTGTCTTCGTGCTGTGTTAGGGGAAACCGAAGTGTTAGGACAAGACAGACTGGCGTGCCACCTCAAGGAGTCTATGCCAGCTAAGGAAGGATTGAGGAACGTTAAGGAGTTAGAGGTACAGAGGATTAGGATTGCTGAGGTTATACGAATTTAAAACTAGGAAAAAGGTATAAACAGCTTAGAATTTAAAGAAATGTTAGGAGATGGCTTTTCCCAAAGAGGGGAGCCATTATCCATACCCCTCGATGAGTGATTTTCTGAGCTATTATATGCAGCTCCTCCAGAGCCTGACATTTGATTACATTTAAAATTCATCTTTTACTTCCCTTCTCCTTCCTCCCCCATGCACCATGTGTTCTTGCCCCAACCTCCCACCTGCCCCCTCATTTGAGTTCTTTCCATTTCAAACGCTTTTGTGCTCCGGATCTGCGCCTGCTTCCCTAACGTCTTCTTGCTGGCTCTCCCTGGTGCACACCTCCTGCCGGCTGCGCCATGTATGCACATTCCTCTTTGGAAAAATCACACCTCGTTCTTACAGAGGAGACTCGGAAAATTGTTCTCAACTATATTGCTTTTTTTTTTTTTTAATAGAAAGATAAGAGCTTTAAATTCCAGGCTGTTTCCCTATAAGGAGAGGATGTGGGAGGGAGAGAAGCAATGGTAGTTCCAAACCGGCTCAGACTTGGTCATTGGTGGTGGCAGGATGCCATTCTCATTCCATCCGGGCAGGATCCGCTGGCCAGAGGCATTCAGTCAAAGCAGGTTGGGGGGTGGGGGGCGGCTAGGGATACAGGTAGGCTGACAGAGACTTGCAAAGATGGAGAGAAAGGAAAAGAGGTTAAAAAAAAAAAGCCAAGAAAGGATGGGGAAGGGCAGTAGTGGGGACACAAGGAGGGTGGGGGTGGGGGGAAACAGAGCAGAGAATGAAGTAAAAGGGAAAAGAAGGAAGGGCTGAAGAGAAAAACCGAAACTAAGCAGGTGGGAGAAGACAGAGGCGGTGCAGGGCAGTAGGGACAGAGCGTGGGAGCGAGCGGCCGGACCGGAGAGAAGAGAGGAGGGCGCGGGAGAGACTGCCATGCCTAGCCTGGTCTATGTGTTTACTTCCTTACACTGTCGTCGGTAGCTGCCTTATCTATTTTCACCTCTGGCAGGAGCCGCCCGCCGATGTGGGAGCCGGGGCCGCCGATGAGGGACACCACGCCGTTGCAGTCGACCGTGCTGTTGCGCTTGACGCTGCGCCGCAGGCTGGGGAAGATGCGCGACGAGCGGCTGCCCTGGCTGTAGCCACTGTAGCCGCTGTAGCTGCTGCGGCGCTCGCGGGCCCGGATCGGGATGAAGAGCGAGTCGCGGCGGCCCTCGCTCTCCTCCACCGTGCTGTGCTCGTCGTCCGCGAACTCGTTCTCCGAGCCCGGGTCGCGGAACCGCCCGGGCCCTCGGAAGCTGAAGATGCTGCTCTTGCTGTTGTGGCGGGAGAGGAACGGCGAGCCCGGGATGCTGAGCAGCGACTGCAGGGGAGACAGGGAGAGACGCGGACACAGGCGTGAGACAGGAGGCTGACCCATTCGGACCCGCAAGGGCAGCTTGCCTCCCCATCCCGGCCCCACCCTTGCCTCCCTGGCATCAGAACACCAGTGTTTCCAGAGAGCACTTCTGCAGGTTGCCGTCTATACCACCAACACGCATAATCACTCGCTCCTTGCCCCATACCATGGAGACGCATCCGGCTTTGACCAGCTAGCGGAACAGATTCTACGCCCTGTTCGCCCCTGCACCGCAATGACCCTTTTGTCTCGCACTCCATGTAGCTAGTCATTGGGAAACACACCTGTGTGTCCAATTCTCATGACTATGAGCTCACATAAAGTGCGCCTTTATTCAAGCTAGACTCCAGGCCACACTTGGCAAAAAGCAGAGAATTTAAAAGTGCTCTATCACTATTAACAGTGCTAGTCTCTCAATGAGTATGTGCCCTGAGATAAGTAGTATGCCAACAATAGTCTGGAAGTATTTTTTGTTTGGTTCAATATTATGTGTTTCCTTCGACTCCATTAAACTTTTTAAAAGTTTATTTATTTTGAGAGAGAGAGAGAGAGAGAGAGAAACAGAGAATGTGAGCAAGGGAGGGGCAGGGAGGGAATCCCAAGCAGGTTTCCTGGAGGAACCCCCAGGAAGGGATTGATTCCATCATCCTTTAAATCATGACCTTATCCAAAATCAAGAGTCAGATGCTTAACTGACTGAGCCACCTAGGGTCTCTCCTCCTACTACTCCATTTTAAAGTCAACATTTTTTTTCATCACAAGTTTAAATATTTGTAAATTATATAATTCCCAGCACTGACATTTTGAGATGAAACTTTTATTTACCATTTACAAATTTTTCCTCCTTTCTTTTTCTCCCCCATCTCATGCCTGCTTTCCATATTTCCTAGAGAACTGTGTGCTAATGTATATTGTTATGCTTTACTGCATTTTATTGATCACCTTTGAATACTTTTGTGCAACAAAAAATTATAAACTGTCCTTAAAATTTAAAAATTTTCCTGTGACCCGAGTCTCTAAGAATTTTTAAAAATTCTCCTGGGTTGGGGCACCTGAGTGGCTCAGTCAGTCAGTTAAACATTCAACTCTTGATTCCAGCTCAGGTCATGATCTCACAATTCATGAGTTCGAGCCCTATGTTGGGCTTGTGCTAGCAGCACGGAGCCAGCTTGGGATTCTTTTTCTTTTTCTCTTTCCCTTCCTCTCTTCCCCTCCCCTGCTAGCACTCTCTCTCTCTCTCTCAAAACAAATAAATAAAAATTAGAAAAATTCTCCTAGAGTCATTTTTAAATTATAATTCTTATTAATAAAATTGATCAAGATATATAAACATAGGGTACCTGGGTGGCTCAGCTGGTTGGGTGATCAACTTTGGCTCAGATCATGATCTTGCCGAAGGCTTCAAGCCCCATGTCGGACTCTGTGCTGACAGCTCAGAGCCTGGAGCCTGCTTTGGATTTTGTGTCTCCTTCTCCCTCTCCACCCCTCCCCCACTCATGGTGTGTGTGTGTGTGTGTGTGTGTGTGTGTGTGTGTGTGTGTGTGAAAAGAATAAACACTAAAACAAAAATATATATAAATATACATTTTATAAGTAATTATTAAGCTTAACAAGAAAATTTTATTAAAATATATCTCAATGAGTTTTTTAAATTGGTGTTTTGGGGGTTGAAATATTTGCATTATTTATTACTAAAATCAAACATGGCTCAATATCAACCCTTCCTTGCCTTTCTAATATTAGATTTTAAGTGCTCAGAAACCTTACTCACATAAATAGTATCTGGG
Organism: Suricata suricatta; assembly: GCF_006229205.1. Lineage (NCBI taxonomy): Eukaryota > Metazoa > Chordata > Mammalia > Carnivora > Herpestidae > Suricata > Suricata suricatta. The sequence continues at coordinate 62,081,864 of NC_043709.1, forward strand.
AACAGAAGAATTTTATTGTAGCAATACCACTCAATTCTTTGAACTCCTTACAAATTAGATGCCAAAGTCACATAGTGAGCTATCAGCAAAATTTATCTTAATCAGCTGACAGCCAAATTAGGTAGTCTTTCAACTTTATTGGAAGCAAAGAACTCTAAACCAACCAACTTGCCAAATGATTTGTTACCTGGTTGTTAGAAATATCCCATTTCTTGTTTTCTGAGGATGCCCAAAAAAGTTTAATTTTTTACTAATAATCATAGGAGTTACTCTTACAGGGGTTATACTTTCTCTTAAAGGAACCTTATCTAACCCAAAAGAAAAAGTTGAGATAATAAAAATATCATTAATTTCAATATATCACTGCAAACATTAATTTTTAATAAAATAATATGATCTTATCACATGCTTTAAAAATATTTTCATCAAAACCTTAAAGCCACAGATTAGCTTGTTTCATTTATAAAAATATCCACCATATGATACAATTGGCAAAGCCAGTCATTACTGTCAAACCAATTGACCAGACATTTTTATTTGAAAAATATGACCTTATTTTTCCTTTTTAAAAATAAAACATATTTTAAAAAATGGTTATCCGCTTAATTTTGAGAGAGAGAGAGAGTGAGCAAGGGAGGGGCAGAGAGAGAGGGAGACAGAATTCCAAGCAGACTTCATGCTGTCAACACAGAGCCCGATGAGGGGCTCAAACACACAAACCATGAGATCAAGACCTGAACCAAAAACCAAGAGCCAGACACTTAACTGGCAAAGCCACCCAGGCACCCCAGACCTTAGTTTTCCTTTTTAATAAATGTACTATTATATATCCCAGTGACCTCCATCCAACTCCTGATTTTAAAACACCCTAACAGCCTTGATTATAAGATAGGTAAATTCACAAAGCCTTACAATGGATTTAAATTTCCTTGACTGAAAACTTAAAGACACTAATATTTTCAATTGTCCCTTTGTCAGGCATCCCCCCCACCCCAATTTTTATACCTCAGGGCAATGTTCTATGCCGAAGGCAATGCCTTCCTATGGTACCTATGATTTTGTTCTAATGAGAAATGGTAAGGTGACAGACACAGAGACAATTGCCTTTGGAGGGGTCTATTAGTTACAGGTCCCACAAGGCAGATGAGCAAGGGAACATGGTTCAGAGCCTGTATGGCAGTCTGCCTGGAAGGAACAGGCGAGGCAGCGCAGGCACGTCTGAGAAGCCTAGGACTGGGCAGAGTGGAGAAGTTCAGCAAGCTCTGGGCTACAGGGCTGGTCCCAGCTGCCAGTGTCTGGCCCCTGGAGTGATTTAGGCCAGGGGGGACATTGGTTTGGTATGTCTTGGGGTGTGAGCATTGGCTAAAGTTGGGGATGAGGGTTTGGATTGGGTGATTTGCATATGAGGGGCACACTCCCAGGCAAGCTGTTAAGTGTCCAGGAATTAAGTTTGCACTGGGAAGGACAGTCTCTCCCCGGCTAGCAAGGCTCCTAAAATGTCAAAGCATCATAAAATACAGAAAATCAAAATCATGTAAGTAATACAGTAAGATCCCAAGATTGGATTGAGGGAGGGGCAGGAGATATCTTTGAGCTTCTACTCACATGTTCAGTTCAGTGGAACACAGCCCTCTGAGGTTCTGTTAGATGTTTACAATCAGGTCTTGGGCTTATATATCTCCCTCGTAAGGCTCGCCAGAGAGAAATAAGGCCAGAACTCTTGGGCTCCTTTGTTAAATCCTATGATCGCACTTAATATCATCAATCCTCCCAGCTTGGACTCTAATTTACTTTTTCCATTTTGTCTTTCACTCTTTCCCCTCAAAGACTCTTCCACTGAGCCACTCTGCTTTCAGGCCCTTATTTTCTGCACCTCCAGCTGTGGGGATTCTCTCTACTGTCTGTGGTCCAGCCCTTCAGCTTCTTCCTCCACAAACTTCCTTCACTCTTCAACAGCATGGAGCCTCTCTTTCACAGTACTTGCACTCTACTTTTTACTAATGTTCTTCATATATATGCTTTTAGCTCTCTCTCCTCTGTCTCTCTCTTTTTAATTTTGAGAGAGAGAGAGAGGGAGTGAGCGCATGCAAATGGGGGCAGGGCAGAGGGCAAAAAGGAAAGAACCTTAAGCAGGCTCTGGGGCTCAATCCCATGACCCTGGGATCACAAGCTGAGTTGACATCAAGAGTTGGACACTCAACCGAATGAGTCATCCAGGCATCCCTAGCTCTCCGTTTTGATGAACTACAAGCTCTTTAGGGGCACACTGCCTGATTCATCTTTATGTCTCCTGGAGCGCTCTGTACATCATGGATGCAGTGCTTAATTTAATGAATATGCACTTAGATTATATATTGTAAATTAGCCACCCACACTTTGGCATTATCCCACACCTGCACTGGGTCACTGCGTCACTTCTCATAGCAAGCTTCCCTGGACTGAATCTGTGATTTTGCTGACACGACAACACACAGTACATTAGGTCTCCACATTAGGAAAGAGGTTTCACTTATTTGACAAATGATCATTAAATACCTATTGTGTACTACCTGGTGTGGGTACAGTGGTAACGAAGACATACGGCATGGTCCCTGCCCTCCTGAACCTTGCAGCCTGGTAGAAAATATATACTACAGGAGACTTATTCTTAATGGGTAGGAAAGTGATAAGATAATGATCAATTTAGTGACCTACAAACACACAGAAATCAAGATCCTGAGACAGCACACACTTAAAGAAAACAATTTGTTGCTTACGGTTTAATTCCCTATTCCATTCTTGGCACAAGAGCTGATGGTAATCCATGCAGAGGGGAAGAGAGGGCTTGCCCCATCTCTCCCTGTACCCAATATTCAATCCTGCTCTAGCCCATTCTCCAGGGGGATACAACCTGAGGGCAGCCAGTCCAGCCCCTCCCCAGTCTGGTTTTCCTGGGCTGGAGGGTTTCAGTGATGACACAGGACTCTCATCTATATTAACTCCTGGGTCTGGGCTACTTTATGAGATGGGTGGGTCTGACCTTCTGTTTTCAAAATCTTCCTTGTTCACCAACCAGGAGCTGCACACATCACAGCTAACTAGAAATACTACCTCAGGTCTAGGTGTGTGCTTGGGAGAACGGCTCTGGAGTGTTTTTGATTCGAGGAGGTGGCCCTCATATTCCAAGGAAAAACTGTCTGAGGATTTTAGGGCATCCATGTCGGCTGCCTGTTGGGACAAGGTTTAACAAGACTGGGCTGCTTAGGATGTGATAAATTAGTGATTTCAATCTTCTGTGTCCATGGCATATTTCACTTTTTCTTCACTTCACTTTTTCCCCTCAAACAGCTCGTTCTTAAAATGTGGCCTAGGGACTCCCGGGGGTCCTGTGACCCTCTTAAGGAGGATCGAGAAGCCAAAACTACTTCATAACAATACTGAGATCACATCTGCCTTTATCACTTTCATTTTCTCACAAGAATGGAGTGGACTCTGGGAGCCTGACAGTTTTACAGTATTTAGACTTTTCTTATGAGCTGTTAGTGATAATACTGTATGTGATTTTAAAACATGGGTGTGGCAGTACTTGGAAGAGGTCAGTGAACTCAGTAACTCAGTGAACCAGTATTTCCCAAATGATCAATGCACGATGCTACTCATCACTCATGAGATGATAAATACGGCAAAGGATTTTAATGTAACAGACTTACTGATACAGTTTCAAGTTCTATACTGCAACTAATCACTGAAAAAATAATACTTGCTGAGTTCTGGAATAGCATTAAGGACATATATTCATAATTGCCTGAAAAAGCTTTTAAATTTTCCTCCCTTTTTTTTGCAATTTTTTAAACACCTTTTAAAAATGTTTATTTATCTTTGAGAGAGCAAGTGGGGGAGGAGCAGGGAGAGAGGGAGACAGAGGATCCGAAGCAGGCTCCACGTTCTGTGCTGACAGCAGAGAGCACAGCATGGGGCTCGAACCTATGAACTGTGAGATCATAACCTGAGCCGAAGTCGGATGCTTAACCAACTGAACCACGCAGGTACCCCTATTCCTCCCTTTTCTAATTACATCTGTATAAACTAGATTTTCTTCAAATAGGTCGAGCAAAAAAAAAAAAATTTAAAAAGCAAGACTGAATGCAGAAGCAGGTATAATATTCCAATTGTTTTCTATAAATTACAGATTAAAGAGATGTGCAAAAATGTAAACAGTACTACTTTTTCCACAAATTTTATTTTTTTTGAAAACAGTTCATTTTTACAAAAATATGTATAATTTGTGTTAAAGATGTAATGGGTTTATCTTATTTATTTATTCATTCTAAGACTTTGGGTTTTGTTTTGTTTTGTTTTTGTAAGAGAGAGGGAGTAGAGGAGGGGCTCAGAGAGAGCGACAGAGGATCTGAAGTGGGCTCCCTGCTGTCAGCACAGAGCCGGATGCGATTGATTCAAGGCTCAAATCCATGAACTCACACTAACCCGAACTGTAGATCATGGCCTGAGTTCCAGCCACCCGACCACCCTTATTTTTTTTTTCATGGCCATGGGGCACCACAGCTCTCTGGCTAAGTCCACTTGACCGTCAAGCCCAGCCTGAAAAGAAGGTACCCGCTACAGACTCCCCCTGAGAACCTGGCGTAGCTGGCAGGGTCCTGGGGAGAGCGGCATTTCATTGCTAGGTGCAGTGAGAAACCTTCAGTGCTTTCTGGTTCTTACAAGAGTTCACGCTCTGGCATTCGGGTTATTAAATCACTTTAAAGTATGGCACAGCTGGCTTTGTGATAATATTGTATATTGTACCTTCTGTGTTTGCTCTGCTCCATCATTGCCTGGCCAAGATGTTACAGCTTATTTAAAATTTCTTTCGTCTCTTTCCCAAACCCTGGATTTATTTTTATTTTTTTAGCAATCTCTACACCCAGTGTAGGGCTGAAACTCACAACCTCAAGATCAAGAGTCATGTTCTCTATCGACTGAGCCAGCCAGGCACCCCTATCATTATTATTTTTAAGTAAGTCATCAAATCAAAGTGTTTAGTATCTTTAAAATTCTTAATTTAATAGTAATTATTAAATTACATACTATAAATATTTAGTTATTAAATTTCTTAATTTCTAATGCGATAAATTAAAAGCATACTCTATAAAGGCACTTTGAGGTTCTCAACTTTTAAGAATATTAAGGAGTCCTAGGGGCATCCTAGGCTCAGTCAGTTAAGCATCCAACTCTTGATTTCAGCTCAGGTCAAGATCCTAGGGTCTAAGATTGAGCCCAGTGTGGAACCCCACACATGGAGCCTGCTTAGGATTTTCTCTCCCTCTCCCTCTATCCCTCACTCTCTTTCTCTCTCTCTCTCTCTAAGGAAAAAAAAAGGAAAGAAAAAAAAGAATATCAAAGAGTCCTAAGACCAAAAAGATTGAGAAGTGCTGTAATAGAAAAATTAAAATATGATGCAAAATTGCACTCAAGTTAAAGATTTATAAACAGTTCTAAGCCCTAAAACCACAGCAGTAATATTATAGAGCAGTGAGCAGGAGATTGGGTGGGCAGATGTCTTAAGGGGCTCTCTGCAGATCTGGCGATACAGAAAACTGAACTGAAGCCATGTTCCCTGGGAAGCCAACAAGAGAGACGACCATGGGCGAGTGGAGGTGAGTGGGGAGGGAGTCCAAAGGACCGGGTTCAAATCTTGACCAAACACCTACTAACCACATGACCTTCGATAAGTTAATGTCTCTAGGCCTCAGTTTTAGTCATTCTTCCAGATAAAATCAGAGAAATGGCAGAAGAGTCCTGGGAGAATATCACTTCCATGTAGGGTTTCTAAGCAAGTCATGGCAGATAGCCACGGCCTCTAGGAATCTACAATTTTTTTCAGAGGGGGAAATTAGAGGGAGCGAACATTTTCATGCAAAGCAGGACATTTCAGAAGCCCAGTTTTATTTTTTGAGCTAGGGAGCAATCAGTGCAACTCTGCACTAAAGCCAATAGATTAATCAGGGACCATTCAGTAACGGCACGAAGGTAGTCATTAGCCAGCTCAGTGGTGGCTCTCAAGACAAGGGCTGGATTACAACGAAGCTGCAATCACCCTTCTCCCCGAAAGAGGCAGAAGGAGAAAGGTGAGGTGAAGGTGAGACAGAGGTGGCTCCAGGCTACAAAGAAGTCCCAAAAGAGGTGAAATCAGATTTATAAAAGTCCCCCATTCATTTGTCCAACAAATATCTGAACATTAGCCTATGCGGGCCTTGCCTTTAGCACTTTTCTAAGAGAGGAAAGAATAGTAGGAGTTCACACAGAGTAAAAAGCAACACATAAAGAGATATGTAGGAAACTAATGGAAAGATAAGATGGTAATTTCCAGTGAGGTGTGGAGTGGGGGGAGGCAGGGAAGGTTTTCTGAGAGAAGGATGTGAAGAGTAAGTATGATGTGGACACAGAGAGTGAGAAAAATAGAGCATCTTAGAGAAGGGGTTTCTGGAGCAAAACTGAGGGTAGGAAACAAACATCCTGGATAAGAAGCATCTAGTGGCTCATTCTGGTGTAAGTGCGGGGTGACTGACAGGGCGCAGTGACTAGGGACTTAAAATGTCAGGAGAGGGGAGTGCTGTGATTTCCAGCTACAGGCTGGCACTTTGTTAGTAAACAGAATGAATCTGTTTAGGGAAATTTCATCTCCTATTCTTTGTAATAACTATTCTACACTGTCAGTATTTTCTTTAAAGTCCCTTCTCATTCCTTTAAACTCAACCTCTTGGGGCACCTGGGTAGCTCAACTGGCATCTGAGTCTTGATTTCAGTTCAGATCATGATCTCATGGGTCCAGGTCATAATCTCATGGTTCACGGGTTCGTGCCCTGAGTCGGGTTCTGTGTTGAGAGTATAGAGCCTGCTTGGGATCCTTTTTCTCTGCCCCTCCCCTGCTTGTGTGCATGCTCTCTTGAAAACAAACTTTACATTCAACTTCTCATTCCCTTCAATAGGACTTTGAATTTCCTACATTCCTGCAAACTAGAGACATTCCAGTGCCATCTTCTTCAACTTCCTACTCCCTATCTACAAATTTGTCCACACCCACATTTCCTGTCATTTTGGGGTAAAAGGTAGCCCTTTCCTGCTAGAGACTCTATCTAGTTTCACATCTTCCAAGACTTCGCTCTAGTTTCTTTTCTATTCTACTCCATTTTTGACTTCTACTTCCCCTTCTTCTGGGCTCCCCCACCCCAGATTATAAAATACTTACCTTCCATCCAAACTTTTCAAGAAGATTTTTGAGACGTCTGTACTCATTGTCTCCAGTTCCCAGTTAATATAGCATCTATCCTTATCCTGGACTAAAGTGTGTCTTTAAAGTGCTCAATGACTTCTGCCCAATCCAGTGCTTTATTTCCAATTCTGATCTCATGAAACATTTCTGTTAACTTTCAATTCATTGACCACTCACCTGTTTTCTCCAACCTTTGTGCTCTCCTGGCTTCACTGACCTGGTTCTCTTAGCACTTCTACAGACTGTCCCTTTGTTTTCCCTCGTGAGTTCCATCTGCGATGGCCATGAGCATCAGCGGTGGAACACCTTGCCCACTGTTCCTTCACCTGACACAACCTCTGAGTACCTCCGCAAGTCTCATGGTTCCAATCACCACCTCTCTGCTCAGGACATCTTCCCAGAGGCATCATTTGACTATCTGTGTGTCTAAAAGACGTCTCTACTGGGGTACGGGGTGTCCAAACAGGAACATACTTTTTTTCCCACACCTGGAATGTTTCTTCTGCCCTGTTACTCCCCCACCCCCACCCCATCCACACACACACACACACACACACTCACATTACCTGACTAATTCCTGTTTAGTCTGTGCCAAACCTCCAGGTTGCGGTAGATCTGTGCCCTCTAAACACTCCAGCCTACCTCAGTTACAGAAAAATACGGAACCCCTGCTGCTATTATAGAAACAAGTTTCGGCAGCCGCCCCACTACACTGTAGGCTCCTTAGGTCAGGACAGTGAACCACCGTGAATCTCTGGGAGCCAGCATAATCCCGGAAGCACGGTCGGTACTCTGCAACTGCTTGGTGGTGAATCACAAGAGCACTGTGTTGGGAAGTGCTCTGTTGACGGTGTACACAACATAAAGGCTCGGGAGAATGATCAGAGGAAACAAACCCGCAGTGATCCGTAGAACGGACTAATACAAGAGCCCGAACTAAGATAGAGCTAAGGGGATGGGAAGAAGGGCAGGGACACGAGAGATTCTGCTGTGACCAAGTGAACAGGACTGGCAGAGGCTGAGCTGGGAGTGGAGAGGTGTCCAGGGAGAGGCACAATGGTCACCTCTGGGAAACAAGACACTGGGGACACTGCCAGGAGACCAGTAACTGTAATCTATTTCATGCCGCACTAACTTTCTAGCATTTCTCTAAAATTGGGAATTTAATGGCCTCCGAATTGGATTTTGGTGGTGTTCTTTGAAATCCAAAAATAGGTGTTGTGTGGTGATATTTATAGTAACAGAATGCTCAGTAATTATCCCTAAGTCCTCTCGTCTCTCTTTCTCTTAGTTTCCCCATTTATCAAAGTTGGGTACAACTGGAGGCTTTTAACCTATCATAGGCTAATTTATCAGCATGACATTATATACCTAGAATAATTAATCACTAGAATTTGCCACACTCAAATAAGGTGACCTAGAGTTTCAGGTCTCTTTTTCTTTAACCTACAATTACATGCAATTCTTAAACAGAGATGTTTGAAAGCTAAATTCTGATGTTCCAACACTTAAGAAGAAAGATAGAATGGAAGGCCTACTGGTGTAAAAGGGCTTTAGGGCTGCAGGAAGGCGACCAGAGGTGATCACGTGGTCATAGGGCTGGCCCAGAGTAGAGAGGGGAGGGCAGGACTGCAGCAGAGGAGGGCCCCAACACGCCCACAACACTCCCTCTAGAGCACAGTATGGACCATGGAGAGGGAGACCGGAGGGTGCAGGGAAGGGGCTGGAAAAGGTAGAGCAAAAGAGGGGGAATGTGAGAATCAACTGAGATTAGCAAAAGGAGAATTTCTCAGGCTTATTTGACCCAGTACAAATCATTACCTGATTCATGATGGAAAACTTCCTCCCTATTCTGTTGTCTGGCAGCCGAAAGCCCTTCCTCCTCATCCCGTCTTCCGACTCTGACTTAAACACCTTTTCAGGATCCCCTTTTTCCTCTCCTTCGGAGAGTTCCTTCTGCTTCCTCTTCTTTCTCCTGTTACGTCTTTCTTTGGCACTCTTGGAACTGAGTTTGGATATTTCAGAGGAGCTCCGTGGAGAGCCTACCCCATCTTCACCTTCTTCCTCTATGGCATCTTCTGAGACGGTGCCTGCGGAGGTGGCCATCGCTGCCGCCTGGGGTGGGGGACACACAGTGACAGGCCAGTCAGAAGCAGTTCCCTGCAGCCGCAAGGAGCCAAGCATCCAGTGCAGATCGAAGATCACTTCCCACAGATAGGGGAGGCGGGGGCAAAGGAGAAAGGTGAACCAGCCCGGAGAAGAGACCGCGGCCAGGACCAGGCTGTCTCCATTCCCGGGGTCATCGGTACCGTGGCACACAGCCTTGTGTAATCAGAGCAGGACCCTGGAGGGAGGGCTCTAGGGCTTATTCTCAGAAGTATCTCTGACAAGAATGTGGCTGCATTCTTGGTGCCAAAAGACATCTTATGGACAACTCTGAAAATGAATGCTAAGAAACCAAGTTGCACCTTATGGGCCCAACGGTGTAAAAACACATGTATGTTTGGACAAGGATCAGACAGCAAAGCATTAGGGTGGTGGGATCACTAGACTGTTTTTCCCATTTCACTTTACTCTTTCACCTGTATTTTCTTTTCAGTTACAACCAACATTTTCATAATTGCAAAGGATGTGTGAAGGAGATCCTAACAAAAAGGCAACGCTTATAGGAAGCATGCTGCGTACTGCTCGGGCCACTTGCTCCCCCTGTCCAGCCAGCCTAGCAGCGGAACACTAAACAGTTGAGAAAGTCGACCAGAGATCATATTAACAGACCATGTGGCCATGAAGACAAATGGAATAACTGGGCCAGCCACCTGCAGTCGTTACTTGGATCCTTTTAACCAGATCAGTGGCTTCTAATTGACAATGTGCCTAGAAAAGATCAACTGCAGTGACAATCAGATAGGGCCTGAGTCACACTGGTCTGGCTGGCAGGACACTGATCACCAACCTGTGCCTCTTCCTGTTGCTTCTTAAGTTGCTCCAACATTGCTTTGAACTCGGCCTCTTTTTGCTCAGCCTCCTCCAGTGTTGCCTGATTCTGTTCTTCATAAGCCATGGCCACCACAGCCAAGATCAAGTTCACCAGATAGAAAGAACCCACAAAGATGACCAAGACGAAGAAGATCATGTACGTTTTCCCGGCAGCTCGTAGGGTCTGTAAAGACAAAGACCATTTTCTGAGTCCTGTGCATCAAATGAACCAGGCAGAAGTGAGCTTGTGGGGTAACCGTCCTCTGCACGGCACCACTGCACTTCTGACAGAATGGGCCCTCGGGGTACGGTGTGCCTTCGTACTGCAGAGTACTTAGCACCAAATGGCTTCCTCTAGCCTCAGTTCAGAATAAATGTCACTGGTATCTCCCATTCCTTGTGACAGGAAAAGTCCTCTTCCATTTCCACATACTCCTCATATACTCCTTTCATGGAAAAATGCTTGATTTTTTTTTTAAAGGGGAAAATGCTGTGAGCTAAGAATTATATTTGGCTTTGTTAGCTGGTTCTAAAACAAGTATAAAGAAATGAATACAAGACTTCAGCTCATTTATCTACTGGTCCTCAAAGAGCATTAACAGCCAGATTAGGGATTGGGTCCAAGTCCTCAGAAGTCCCCATCTTGAGTGATGTCTTTCCTTTTCTTCTGCAATAGGATGGGTTTTTAAAGAGAGATATGGCATAAAGAACAGTGGGGAAAAATATGAAGGAGGATTCTCGGATCCTCTAGATTCACTAGTTGTGAGCAAACAGACATCAAAGAACACTTGGGTGTTAGGCTATGTATAATGCGACTGACTCCACATCTGAATTTCATCATTATTCTTTAAAAAAATTTTTTTTAAATGTTTATTTATTTTTGAAGGGGGGAAGGAGCAGAGAGAGAGGGAGACACATAATCCGAAATAGGCTCTAGTCTCTGAGCTGTCAGCACAGAGCCTGACATGGGGCTTGAACTCTCACTAGTGAGATTATGACCTGAGATGACGTCTGTCGCTTAACGGACTGGGCCACCCAGGCGCCCCCACTGTTATTCTTTTCAACTACAAATATTTAATGAAACTTAGCATCAACTACAAATATTTCATAAGAAAGATATGAACCTGAGCGAACTCTAGGCTGTCCAACAGAAAGTAAGAATTCCTTACGGGATCTGAATTAGAAGCTTCCCTTCAAGGGGCGCCCCTAAGTGTTCGACTTCAGCTCAGGTCATGATCTCATGGTTCATGGGTTTGAGCTTCATGTGCTGATGGCTCAGAACCCGGAGCTGCTTCAGATCCTGTGTCTCTCTCTCTCTCTCTCTGTCTCTCTCTGCCCCTCCCCTGCTTGCACTCTGTCTCTCTCTCTCAAAAATAAATAAACATTAAAAAAATTAAAGAAAAAAAAGAAGCTTCTCTTCAACACATTCCTAATTTTTTTATAGTTATTTATTTTTGAGTGACAGAGAGAGATAAAGCACAAGCAGGGGAGGGGCAAAGACAGAATGAGACACAGAATCCAAAGCAGGCTCCAGGCTCGGAGCATTCAGCACAGAGCCCAATGAAGGACTTGAACTCAAACTGTGAGATCATGACCTGAGCCAAAGTTGGATGCATAACTGACTGAGCCACCCAGGCGCCTGACATGTTTCTTATTCTTGAACTGGCATCACCAAACACCAGAGTCAAATAGAAAACAATGAATTATCATGGAATTTCTAAGCTGGAAGACCCTTAGCAGTCACCTAGACTTACTTCTCCATCACCACCAGCAAAATTAAAATACTTGCCCATAGTCACCAATATAGCCCAAAAGAACGGCGGACTTTTTTTTTTTTAATCTGTCACAATCTATCTCAGTAAGTTTGCATATGTTACAAATCTCAAAAATGTTGATATGTTTAGAATCCAAGGTCTTTGTGGATAGAAATCTCATCTTTCTAATGTCTAGCTTAGTGCTTTGTACAGTATGTTTAATTGATATTCCTTAAAAAGACTCCCTAAGCCAAAAATCTGAGCAGAGAAATACTGCAGATGGTCTGGTGAAACAACAGGAAGTAAACTGAGATAGCAGATTCCCAGGCCAGGCAAAAGGCTGTCAAGGCTGTGAGCCTCTACAAGCTTTACATGACTGGGCACTAAAGAAACACGGGCAAGAGCTGGGAGAATTCAACTAATTTTGTAAGTCAGCTGACTCTGAGAAATAAAATCCCAAGATCCTGCATGATGTCTTCACTGAAGTTCTCTTACACGGAATGTCTCCAACCCCACATACCCTCATACGAATTCTGTCACCAAAGAAAAAAAGGCAGCACTCAAAACAGAGGTATTTCTACTTACCAGCTGATACAGGTTTTCCCAGTAGTCCTGGGTCATAAGGCGAAATAAAGCCAAGAAGGCCCAGCTGAAAGTGTCAAAGCTTGTGTAGCCGTAGTTGGGGTTCCTTCCTGCTTTCATGCACTGGTAGCCTTCCGGGCATTGCCTGAGGAAGGAAAAGGAATCTCAGCGCTTTTCAATATAATTCTACCCAATCATCAACTATAAGTTAATAACAAATAACCATCTAGAAAGTCAGGCCAAAATATAGGTATTAAGAAAAAAGAAAAGGTCAACTTTTCAAAAAAATTATGTCTTTGGGGACAGCCTAGGATCAGAATCACCAGGTTTGCCTCTTAAAATTGCTGAATCCTATGTCCTACCCAGACTAGGAATAAAAGCTCTGGATATGGGAGCCACGAGTCTTCATTAAAAAAAAAATGTCTATTTTTGAGAGAGTGCAAGTAGGGGAAGGGCAGAGAGACAGGGACCGAGGATCCAAGGGTCTACAGCGGGCTTCGCACTGGCCGCACAGAGCCCAACGTGGGACTAGAATTCACAAACTATGAGATCATGACCTGAGCTGAACTCGAAGCTCAACTGACTGAGCCACCCAGGTGCCCTCCGGATCTGCGTGTTAAAGAGGCACATCAGGTGATTCGTATGTACACCAAAATTCAAGAACCACTGTCCCAGATTCATACCAATGTGTAACTCAACCTAATTTATCTTGGCTATGATCCCAAATGACAAATGGCTAGCTAGAAGTTCTTCTTCATCATCTTTGTTCTCTTAACATTCATCAAGAGAACCTATGTCATACTGGGAATTTCAGTGACCTCACTTTTACCAGTTCCCCTGCTTTTAGACTCACCTGGTATGTATTTTAATGCAATGTCTGGTATCTACTTTGATACAGAAATTAAATGGACGTGGAGTTGTCACAATCATCTTAAAGTACCAAATCCTAGAGGACCAATATACTACGGAAAATGATGGGACAGCCTCACATTTATGTAACTTTCAGTTTCCAAAGCATTTTCATGTGTGTTATCTAAGTGCATCATGACAATAACCCTTGAAGGAAGTGCAGACATGACTTATTAATTCCATTTTATGAAGAAATTGAGGCTCACCTAAGTGAAATGGCTTGCCAAAAGTCTTAGAGCTGAATGTAGCAGAATCAAGATTTGCATTATGTTGTTATGTTGTATTAACTTGTGTTCACAGCAGCATTACTCACAATAACTAAAACACAGAAGCAACCTGAGTGTCTGTTGACAGACGAGTGGATAGACAAAATCTGGTTTTTACAGACAAGGGAGTATCATTCAACATGAAAAAGGAAGGAAATTCCGACAGATGCTGTAACATGGATAAACCTTGAGGACATCATGCCAATTGACAAAAGCCAGTCATAAAAAGACAACTGCTGCATCAATCCACTTACATGAAAGACTCAGAGTGGTCGAAATCATAGAGACAGAAAGTGGAACGAGAGGGGAGGGGGCAATGGGGCGTTCGTGGTTAATGGGTATTGTTTCAGTGTGGGAGGATAGAAAGAGTTGGATGGTGGATGGTTGCACAACCATGTGAACCTACTTAATGCCACTGAACCGTACACTTAAAAATGGTTATGAGAGTAAATTTTATGTTCTATGTATTTTACCACAGTTTTTTAAAAATGGAAAAAAAAATACTATGTTGCTGCTCTTTTCCTTCCCCATGCTATCAGGCCTCGTATGTTTTGGGTCATCCTTGGTACTAATCTATTGCCAGGACAGTGTCCCTACTATATATGTTATTAATTGTGGCATAAGGTATAAGACAATGGGAATCTACAAGAGACAGGCAAGATACCTGGTGTTGGAGACTCTATCCTTCTTAGCCTTTTACATTTTTTATTTTGGCTTGAGACTATAGGCACATTCACCTACTAGAGAAATGCCAATTTTGGATGGAAAAATACGAACCAGAAAGAAAATCTGAGTCCACCAATACATCAGACCCAGGTAGGATCCACCATAAGAGCACAAAGAAAAGGGAAAATACTGGCCACTTTCATCTGACACATTATTTTAAGGGGCAAGAATAAAACTAGGTGAGCTACTTACCCAGCATCAGAACTGTTCCCACAGAGTAAAGGTTCCAGCATGCCAGGAACCGTGTAAAAATTTGCTAGAAAAATTTGAAGAGGAAGGAAATGAAAAAGGTAGATACAAGTAAATGAGAATAAAGTTACACTGCTCCTCACTAGCCCCAACAGAAGCAGTTACTGATTTTAGCTCACATAAATCTTTTCTGACAGAAGAAAACCTGATAAAATTCTTTCCTCTTAATTTTTTTCATATATATCTTAAAAATGAAAAATGCTACTATGTAGTCCTAATACAATGTTCTTTTCACAGACACTTGACTTCCCCTCATATTTCCAATCTATATGCTAGTTTCTGGGACTTGAAATTAAGGGTCTAAAAGTGAGTTTTCTGAGCTCTTTATTCCTTTATACAACTCTGGCCTTCTATCCATCATCTTCTTCATCTAAGACAAACGAAAATCCTCACTGATCACATTACCACATCCTATATTAAATAAGAAGGCATGCTTCCCTTTCCTGTATGTGCCCCTGAAATTCCCTTTGCAACATTTTCTTATGGCTACTTAATTGCCTTTATTCCTCAGGAGTGACTAATAGTGGTATTGTTAATTTTCCCCATTTTATTTTATTAAAATTTTTTAACATTTATTTATTTGAGAGAGAGAGAGAGAGAGAGAGAGAGAGAGAGAGAATGTGTGAGCAGGGGAGGAGCAGAGAGAGAGGTAGACCAAGGATCTGAAGTAGGCTCTGCACTGACAGCAGAGAGCCTGATGCAGGGCTCAAACTCATGAACCACGGCATCATGACCTGAGCCAAGATCAGACGCTCAACCGACTGAGCCACCCGGCGCTTCATTCCCCATTTTATAGAAGTACCACCACACCAAATGCTCCTTAGCATAAGACCCAAGTGCTTTGGTTCCTGAAATGAAACTATTAAAACTCTTTAACTATAATAGGCTCAAATGGTTACTTAGAGACTACCTGACTCCCCACACCAGACTATGATGGTCTTAGTAATATTAAGAGAATTTCCTACGCATATTCTAAACTAAATGCTTAAATATCTGAGGTTACCCAACTAGAGCAAATGGGTTTTTTTTTTTTTTTTATCAAACTGATTTCCAAAGCAAAAGTTTAGGGGTGCCTGCAAAAAAAGCTATAGTTTCACTTCTGGGTTTAAAAGGAGAGGAAAATAACTCAGAGTGCGCTTCTGAACACAATCCTACCCAAGGAAAGGGAATAACTTCCTCAGGCTGCTCCAGTGGTACAGGATTCCTTTCCAGCCCCAACTACTTTTAAAGCCCAGTGACGGCTTCGGACCACGTAAACTAGAGACAGACTTGTCTTAAACTTCTTGCAGTGGTGATGGTGGAGGGCACTTAAGGGGAAGAGCACTGGGTGTTGTATGGAAAACAATTTGACAATAAAATATTATGGAGAGAAAAAAAAAAACTTCTTGCAGGAAAGGGGCCACCTACTTTTATTATTGATATACTCTTCCCAATCAAAGCCTTTGGTGCCATTTTCCAGATAGCTCTCATTGAAGTTTATGGGCCACACAACACACTTGTTTCGCAGATTTCCCATGAAAAGCTGCAGTCCAATCAAGGCAAAAACGCTCAGGCAGAACACTGTCAGAATCATCACGTCCGACAGCTTCTTCACTGACTGGATTAGGGCACCCACAATGGTCTTCAGGCCTGTGGAGATAGAAGCCCCAGAATCAGAGTCACCTCATGCCCCTTCCCCACCTCCCCCAGCCTCCCTCTTGGCTACTGGCTTCTATTCCGCCCCACAGCGCCACGCTTAAACCATGGCCACTTTGTCTCTTAGGCCATGGGAATAGCAATGGGTCAGCAATATTATCAATCTTTCCAGAAGTATCAATTCTTAACTCAATTTTTAAAAAGAAAAAGAAAGTTCCTTCTCCAACATGCAGCTCTTTTCTTCCTGTACT
This sequence comes from Suricata suricatta, assembly GCF_006229205.1. Taxonomy (NCBI): domain Eukaryota; kingdom Metazoa; phylum Chordata; class Mammalia; order Carnivora; family Herpestidae; genus Suricata; species Suricata suricatta. The sequence continues at coordinate 62,098,464 of NC_043709.1, forward strand.
TTCCTGAGTCTGACTGCTGCCTCGTTCCTAAGCGAATCAGGCTCTTACTTGCCTCAGAGCCTTCCTACGTGCTGTTCCCTAGCCTGGAATGTTTCCTTCCATTCCCCTGTCCTACCTACCTAACTCCTATTCATTCTTTGGGCTCAGCTTAAATATCAACTCTCTGGGAAAGCCTTCCCTGACTTTACAATTCTTCTCCCTCCTCCATTATTATTAATAATTTAATAGCATCTTATATCTTCCTCTGTAGCATTTATCATGGTTATAATTAATTATTTACATCTGTCTCATTCACAGCTGTATCTAGACTGCCTAGCCCATGGCAGGTACTCAGTAAATATTTGCTGAATAAACAAACGGGAAAATCAGGGACTGAGGAGGTTTCCTGACTGGGCAGAGAACTACTGGAACGTTGAAAAGCCAAGTAATGAGAAAGTGTGATAAATATTTTCCCAACAGCTCTGGAGATGCCAATATATTGAAAAGGTTATTAGCAACCCAGTATTTACGGGTCATCTTTCCATTTACAAATACACTTTCTCTGTATCACAGACATGCCCTGTTGTCTACAACTGACCTTTTTTCTGTCCTAGATTGAAAACAAAATAAAAAACATATAACCCACTTGGATTTGAGGTTTAAATGCAAGCCATTGGCTCAAATTTGAACCTGCAGGTAGCTTTCTCAGCTGCACACGGAGTCATCAATGATAGGAGACACAGGAGAACATGGTTGTGGGTTCCTGATGTTTGGGTCAAAACAGATTCCATATGAGGCTCTTCTGAGCATGCCTAGGCATCAGGCCATCCACAGGACGTAGCCAAAAAAAGCACTGAGCACTCCAGGGATGGCAGTGCACCAGGACAGATGGGAGGCAAACACAGTGCCTTGACACACAGGCCTCAAGAGTGACCACAGTCCCGATCCACTTCCGAAGGCAGGAATACCAGACTGAAGTTCATGAAAAATCCTAATCTTGGCTGTGAAGTATGAAGTGAGGTATATAATTACTACTCTTAACTAAGTTATACCACTACTTGTATGACCTGAGCAATATACCTAACCTCTTGGAATCTTAGGTTTTTCATCTTTTAAAATGGGAGTAATAGTAGTTGACTATTATAGGGCCGTTGTGAGGATCAGGCATGATTCATCTAAGCACTTAGCACAGCACCTGGTCCACAGCAAGGACTCAAATGTTAATTATTTTTGTCTGAACCTCAGTTGACCCATCTATAAAAAGGTATTTACAAAACCCCTCACTGGGCTGTTGTGAGGTTTAGATAAGATAATGAATGTAAAATAAAATACCAAGTACAGTACCTTGGCACTTGACACTTGCAAGCTATCACTGTTACATAGACGTTGCTGTCCTCAGAGATGTGATTGGGAAAATGATACTACATAGCTAGCCTCATATGGTGATCTAAAGGGGGGTATGGACATGATTGGGGTTTTTGCTGTATTTTGCAAGTAACCACCTAGAATTTTCAAAGTTGAATTTGATAGAATTTTCTATCCAAGTCCAATAATAGTAATGCATGCTGTGAGAAGCACAGGACCTGGCATGAAGCAGGCACTTGATATAAAATATATAACATATACACATATCCTTTTAAGTTTGTTTATTTTTGAGAGAGAAAGAGAGATAGAGGACACGTAGAGGAGGAGCAGAAAGAGACAGAGACCGAGGATCCGAAGTAGGCTCTGCACTGACAGCAGAGAGGCCGACATGGGGCTTGAACTCATGAACCATGAGATCATAACCTGAGCTGAAGTTGGGACGCTTAACTGACTGAGCCAGCCAGGTTCCCTTCAGTTAATATATTTCTATTGAAAGAGCAAATGAATCAGAAGTTTTCTTTCCTGTCACATATAACTTGAAAGGATTCTAAGAGAAATGAAAGAAACAAGAGCTACAAATTAAGACAGCAGAGATACAAAAGTGTGCAAAGGCCTGTGCTTTCTTATGGAAAAGACCTTCCATGAAGACTGTGGCCACCAAAAGGATGAAGAAAGGCTTGTCTGCTTTCAAGACACAGGAGCACAGAACATTTCTAACCTGATATTTCCTCCTCATAAGGCTGTGCAAAATGAGCACCAGACAGGGGAAGGCAGGAATTGGGTCTGGGCTCAGCCACTAGTTCTGACGCACTGTACGTCAGAACAAATCCAAGCCTCCTCCTTCGTCTCATTTTCTCAAACACAGAATGTACGTAAACACAGGAGTACGTGGCAGTGGGTAGTGGAGGGAAAAAAATGAAGAATCTTCTTTAAAAGTCTTTCAAAATAAAGCAGAGATTTTTTTTTCAGATTAAGCAACTGAAATTTCAGCCTTTTATTTGAAGGCCCTAAGAAACTGTAGTATAGTCACAGAGGCAAGTGAGAAGATACTGGTGGTATAAAATAGAAGGCAAGCATCAAGATGTGAAAGTTGTTGCAGTATTATGGGCCTTATTTTCAGAAGTTGCTGAGGCATAGAAAAGTCCTTCCCTGTATTTGGCTCGGTTGAGGTGGGTCTATACTGGGTCAATAAATCAATTCTAGGCTCCTAAAATTATACAGCTCTGTTTTCAAAGTCAAAGCATGATTAAAAAAAAAAAGAATAGTTGAATAAGTCCCTGAAGAATAGCTGTAGTTCCTCTTTCTGGACTTCTTTTTTTTTTTAATTTTTTAAATGTTTATTTATTATTGGGAGACAGAGAGAGACAGGGCATAAGCAGGGGAGGGGCAGAGAAAGAGAGACACAGAATCGGAAGCAGGCTCCAGGCTCCGATCTGGCAGCACAGAGCCCGATGCGGGGCTCGAACCCACAAACCGTGAGATCATGACCTGAGCCGAAGTCGGAGGCCCAACCGTCTGAGCCACCCAGGCACCCCCTCTAGACTTCTTTAAGAGCTTATATCTCCCCTGCATGGTTTAGACAAACACTTACATGAACATGGGATGACTGTTCAAAGCCATTTCTATTTCTATTTTAAATGAACTGAAAAAGAAGCTGTAAGTGATCATTCATATGAGTAACATGAGTATAATACTACAAAGTAGTCAAATCAATGCATTTGTGATGTAAATACATACATTAAATTAAATTAAATTAAAAAATCCATACAATTTTAGAATGAGTCTAATCTGATTTTCCTGGGCTGGAAACTCTCTGGACAGTTCCAGGCCCATATAATAGGAAATCTCAGGCCACGAGGCTCCAACAATCCCCTGTTCCATGAAGCTGGGCTTTCAGCAGCCTCGTTTGTAGGAAGTGACTTTGCGTTAGTAGTTTATAGATGTCAGGGTAGACATCTGACCTACATACCAATTGTTTACTCCAAGAATTTTTATTTATTTATGTATTTATTTATTTATTCATCCATTTTTAAGTTGTTTTAAGTTTATTTATTTTTGAGTATGGGGGAGAGGCAGAGAGAGAGGAAAACAGAGTATCCCAACAAGGCTCAGACCTGACAGCAGAGAGCCCGATCCGGGACTCAAACTCACGAACTGTGAGATCATGATCTTAGCTGAAGTTGGACACTTAACCAACTGAGCCTCCCAGGCGCCCCTCCTCCAGGAATATAGGCAGTCCAGTAGTCTTTTAAAGTGGAAGGAATGATAACATAAATTTGGGAACTAAGTGGTAGGTTTATTCTGTCATCATGTTAGGATATGTCTGAGAAGTAAAGGCCGTTAGTAAGCTAAGAGATAGAAAAAGGAAACGGACACATGGAGTGAAAGAAAAACATTAGAAAAAGTACTTCCTGGTATCTGGAGCTTTCCAACTCTGCATTCTGGTTTCAATGGCTTCCAGAAGCCCAAAAGCATTCCAGCCCTTAGATTCCCTGAAGTACTCATATATCCTTTCACTTGCAACCAAAGATACACTAATCATACGTGGAACTCATCACTTCCCTGGGAATAGACCTAAATGTTCTCAATCAGCTGGTTTCAAATCTTTTCTCCATAAACCAGATGTCATTGCTGGAGAAATCTGTAAACATGAGTCAAGAAAGCAAAAAAAAAAAAAAAAAATTCAAGTGTTTTGTTTTGAAGTCTAAGGTTTAGATCAACTCCCTGGTGAGAGTTCTTTAAAGCTTTCAAGAAGTTTAAAGTAGAAACTTAAGCTGGAAATGGCATTCAGGCATACAGATCGTCAGAGAAACAAATCTTAATTAAGCAACAGTAACCACTAAATAACACTACCGATGGCCATCTAAAAAGTTTACTTTCCAAGATTCTCATCAAGGTCCCACAGGAAGAAAGGCGATGCAGTGTGGTGGTAGCATCCCAAGGCAGACACACAAGTACAAAGCACTATTAAGTGTAAATGGTTACTGGGTCATCTGGCCTCAGCCAAGACTCTTCTTCCTTCCATTAGGGCTGATGGTTGTGAATGACCATACTTGCAGAAATCAGTGCCAAGTTAGGGAGAACATGCTATCAAGAATGCATCCCCCCCCCCAGTTTTATTGAGAAATAATTGACATACATCACTGTAGAAGTTTAAGGCATATATCATGATGTGAAATGTGAAATGACTGTGAAATGATTACTATAGTTGGTTCAGCTTACATCTATCTTCTCATATACATATATATATATATATATATATATAATAAAAAGGGAGGGGAGAAAAAAAAGGAAAAAAGATTTCCTTGTGATGAGAACTCTTAGGAGTTACAACTTTCCTAAATATCACACAGCAGTGTTAGCTATAGTCATCATGTTACTCATTCCATCCCTAGTACTTACTTTCTCTTATAACGGGAAGTCTCCACCTTTTGACCACCTTCCTCCAATTCCTCCTCCCCCCACACTTTGCCTCTGGTACCCACAAATCTGATCTCTTTTTCTATGAGTTTGTTTGTTTTTAGATTCCACACATAAGTGAGATCAAACATTTCTCTGTCCAACTTATTTTACTGAGCATAATGCCTTCTCCATCCATGTTGTCACAAATGGTATGGTTTTTCTCATTTTTTATACCTGAATAATATTCCAGTGTGTGTGTGTGTGTGTGTGTGTGTGTGTGTGTGTGTGTGTGTGTGTGTGTATCTACATCTGCATCTATATATCTCACAACACTATCTATTGGTCCATCCGTGGACACTTGGCTGTTGTAAATAACGCTGCTATGAACGTGGGGTGCAGATACCTTTTTTGACTTAGTGTTTTCATTTCTTTTGGATATATTCCCAGAAGTGGAAATGCCAGATCATATGGTAGTTCTATTTTTAATTTTTGAGGATCTTTCATACTGTTTCCCATAGTGGCTGCACCACTTTACTAATCCCAACCATGTGTGAGGGCTCCCTTTGCCCCATATTCAGGACCAGTGCTTGCTGTCTCTTGTCTCTTTGACAAGGTCCATTCTAACTTGTGTGAGGTGATATCTCATTATGGTTCTAACTTGCATTTCCCTAATGATTAGTTATCCTGAGCATCTTTTCACGTACCTGATGGTCTTTCACATAACGCATTTCTTGAGCTCAAGCTCTGCAGTCTTGCCAGCAGTGACTGACACGCGCTAGTAAATGCAGCCAGGCAAAAGTGCTTCCTGCTATCATCAACACAGGTCACTGGAGTATGAAGCTGCTGGTAGAATTTCTGACCCGGTACATGAAAGAATGGAAAATGCCACTGTGCTGGCTGTGAGGAGAAGTTGCCTTGCTTCTTCTACTGGCTCACAACCCCACATTCCAGAACAAGCAAGATACTGACTGAAAACTGATTATCCAAAACAGAGCAGAATGCTCCTTCAAACAACTCCTACACAACAGAGTGTGCAACAGAAGCCACGTGGGGGCAAATTGGACAGCGAGAACTCTTGGAAAAGGCTAACATTAACTCGCACTGGGATATGTCTGAGCAGAAGCAGTTAAAACATTTACTGTAGATCAAGAAAAGATAGCTGGACCCAATGTACAGAAATGTCAGCTACCGGAGAGGAAGTTGGGACATCTAAAGAATTTTGAGAAGCAGGTGAGGCCTCTAGGTCCAAAGGCACCTCTGAACCTCCTGTCACCTTTCACAATGTGCAGCCATTCTCTGAACAAATGAACAAAGCCTGCTTCTGTGCCAAGCCCAGAGAAATCTGCTATGCATGCTGGAATCAAAGTCTTCCACCATGGTGATGCCTGATTACAAATAAAGTAAATTTCTATTTCCTGGTTTGTGGCTCAGGTTGAAATCTATTTGGTTTGAAGCAACGCAAGCTAATGCTACAAAACTCACACAGGCCTGGGCCTCAAGAGGAATAACAAGCAGTTCTCACACCAGGGGAAATAAGTTTCCACAATCCCCAAAGTCTGGGTTGGTCTAAACAAGTCCCAGGGCAAATTTGTGCCAGGCCACTTTTTTTTGCTGCAGGTTCAAGCCTCACAATGATATATATTCTTGAAAGTTCTGTAGATCAGGAATAATTTGGGAGAGATCTGGAGGTAGATTTATGTACCAGATTTATATCACAAAGTCTCAGCAAAACTTAAACTAGCTCCCAAAAGTGGAATGGTGGGATCCTATGAGATTTCAGTGTTTCCCCACTTAGGGTCATTGTGTTAAACTTGGGCTATGTTTTTCTGAGAAGCAATGTGGGAAAAGAAGAAATACAAAAGCAACTGGATTAATAACTAGAATACTGTAAAGGAAACAATGAGGCTACATATAGTCTGAAAACACTTCCTATCCCCCTTCACTGTGCAGCAGAAATGGTCATATTCATAGTGCATACATTTAACGAAAATGGTTTCTTTGTGAATATGTGGGAGGAAAAAGGGCCCATCATTTTCCCTACTTCTTATCTGATACCACAGGTAAGGAGAGAAAGTAACAAATGAAAGCACAGGAATGAAAAATCAAAGAGAAAAGTGATCAAGAAATTACAACTCTAAAGAAAGCAAAATGATATTAAACTACTATGGGCAAAGAGAGAAGTGGTGCTTTTCAGGAGTTGCTGAAACGATGGTAGAAATGAGAAGTAGCAAGTAAGGCCGTCCCAACCCATTTTTATATACACCATTAAGTGTTACTACTCTCTAGGAAAAACCTCAGATGCCTACTTTGAGATGTCCGCCCTATCTTTGGGCAGGTCAGTCCTGCGGCACATGGTCAAAGCATGGAGAAGATGAAACTTCTAACAAGGTCATTCAGAAGCTCAGTTTCCTACCTGGGCTCCAAATGAATATAAAACAAAAACAAAGTTTTAAGACAAAAATTTCTACTGAATTTCTATTCAGTGTCAAGTTGAATCTGGCAAACTCCAGACCAAAGGAAATGTAGAAAGGGTCTCCTTCTGTAAAGGAACCTTCCAGCATGCAGTTCGCAAGCACTGTTCTTTAAGCCAAGCTCTCTGAAGCAAAAGGGAAACCATGTGTGATGCATGTCTAGGTCTTGAGTCAGCAAATAGAAAGGGTCAGAATGTGGGTTTGGTCTTTTCTAAGCCACGGGAAGGCTCTCAGTCAAAGCACTTCTTATCCAAAAGGCTGGAGCTAACAGATTCACTGCACTGTCCCATCTCCTGGGAGTCCTGACTGTCCTAACACACCTAGAATATCTACCAAAGGTGCTAAGAGGGAAGACAACGTCAGCCCAGGTGAGTGGGTGAGTCTCCAGGACAGGAAAACTCCCATGAAGGGAGCTGGGGGCTTTGGGAGATCTCGCAGACCCCACGTCAGCTCTGTAGTTGCTCTTGCTGCTGTTTCTGCAGTTTCAGCAAAAGCCTATAGTTAAACTGGGAACAGGAAAAGGCAAAAAGATCAAGTCCACTGAAGTGATCCAAAAGAAGACTTGGTGCACAAGATGAGGGCTTTCACAAAGAGGGAACTGAGGCCCAGCCCTACCATTGAGTAAGAAATGACTCAGATTTCCAATCAAGAAATGGTGTCACATCTACTGACTCATACAATGGTATTCCCACCTTGAAAGGAGACCTGAGAAACAGGCAGGTAGGAACAGGGCAATAGCCCTCTGTAAGTAGTACAGGGAGCGAGAGGATTTGGGATAAAAAGTCACACTTTAATTCAAGTATCAATTATACCACTCACTGACAGAGACCTATCACTGGCTTTATTATCCCTTAAAGTTCTTCTCCATCCCAGTTAACTTCGCAAAACTAGCTTGAGTGGGGGTGCTTCTAGAAACAGGAATCCGGAATCTATTTCAAATCGTCCAGCTGAGGTCTAAACCCTGACACAAACCCTTTTTTTGGGGTTTAGGTTTCTTCTTTAAAATAATAATTGCTATACTAAAATCATTTATGGAGTCCCACTAGTGTTCACAAACACTACAGACATGCGTTTATAAATATATTTTATAGATGGATTGATTGACAGTAAGAATAAATTAACGTGAGGCCAGTCAAGAGTTACCCTGCAGAAATGCTGTGGTCAGAAGCTATCCACACAGCAGAGACAGAAGCTACGAGCTAGACCAGAGATAGCATCTGCTGCCCTAGTTAGTGAACAGAACGCAGCTTTCCAATTTAATTCTGGAAGAGAAGTTTCGAGATCACAAGAACATAAAGAGACAGATGCCTTGCAGAGTACGTTGGGGGAAGTGAGCAGAAAACATAGGATCATATTTAAAAGAGGCCAGAGAAGAAAGAGAGCAAAGGAAAAATGAAAGGAGAGACTTGGTGCTCCAGATGCCTTAAAGAATAAGACGAGGCCTGCCTAAGGGTTAACCCACCATCGGGGAGCTGCATGCAGCTGCCTGGAGAGTGAACTGTGCTTTCTGTCAAACGGATTTAAAATGGCTAGGAACCGAACCTTAAGTCAAGCTTGTAGTTTTTTGCCAGGAAGAATATACTCTGACACCCAGCCTCTAGCTGATAAGGAGAAAGCTCCCATTGCTAAATAGAAAGGTATTCATTTTCAGTCGGGCCTGAATTTACTGGCCCACTTCATGGCCCAAATTTATAAATGGAGAAACTGAGGTTTACCTTCCTTGGGGTTCTCAGAAAGCCACATTCCAAGCTGGCCTTCTCCAGGATTCTACCTTTGTGCTTCCCTTTCTCTGTGTTTGATATTTAGATAAAGTTGAAAGGGGGAAGAGAGGAATATTTCTTGAGTCAGCCACAAGAAGAGCCACGTGACACCAGGAACAGGATGCCTCTGTTCTTCATGTCTCTGTTCTGACAAAACTGCACTAAAAAGCTTGGTCTCTTGGGAGTCTTCCCTGAAAACCCCTGAACACAACCAAAGTCCAAGCAGCAACCACATGGTCTTGATTTCTGCCACATTCCTGCCAGTATATCTCAGGCTCGCAAGACTAAGGCTAACAAAAGTATCTTTCCTGCCAGATTTCGAAACCAGGCTTTAGGAAAAATCGGGAGTAAGGATTACTCGGGACGGGAGTAAGGACTGAGATTAAATTAAGGGTGTTAGGTCGGGGTCCACAGGTGGGTTTCAGAGGGGTCTGCAAACTTTCCCCTGATTCTCAAGAGTACCCAAACCCTTCAAAAGGTTAAGAACCACTGGGCCAGCTCAACCATGACCAAAAAGAAAAAGGCAAAAATTACAAAAAGACTGTCAATTAACTAGCTCTCAACCACCCACAGGTTCCTTGTTTCTTTCCCCTCAAGTTTCTTTCCTTTTTGTTGGCCCATATAGTCAGATGTTTGTATCTAATCTTACCTTGGATTGTTTATAACAGCATCTGCACAAGCTTTCATTGGGATTTGTGTTTGAAAATGGTCTCTGAATGTATACAGAGCAGATATCCACTGGTTCTTACTCCAGTGAAACAGTCAGCAAGAGAATGTGATAGACAGTGATTATTAAAGTTCAGTTCCCTGACTCTAAGGCTCTTCAATTTGGCTATAGCACTGGACTAGTCAACGGGGTAAGTCTCTTCTGTGGTTAAACAATTCCATTAACACAGTAACAATAAAAGTATAGTTCATTGAAGACATCCCATCCGCAAACCATGCGACAGGAAGCCTAGAAACCGCAAGCAATGGGATGACAGTGAATGTTAAAATTACTGTAATTCCATGAGGCCAGGAAGCACATGATTTACGTTCAGTGAGACGGCTAGCTCGGTGACAATTTTTTTCATATACTCTACGATCCAAATGATGTTTAAGCACGTGCTTTTTCAAAGCATGGAATGGGGGCTGCATGCCTGAGAAAAGCGCTGTCACTGAAACTGTCTTAGGACCAACGGGCCATCCCAGAGGGCGTCTCCTGGGAGACACATGCGGAGTGCAAGGCCATACCAATTGCGCTGACGCCAGCTTTAGAATGTGGTGGACAAATGGATGGAGGGGAAGGAGGAGATGAGGCAGTCAGTCTTGTGTGTAAATTTTCTCACCTGGAATTACAGAGATAGTTTTCAAAGCTCGCAGAACCCTGAATGTTCTCAGCGCTGAGACATTGCCCAGGTCCACAAACTCTGTCACATATCTGTAGTAAGGGAGGTCACACACAGACACAAATGACAAACACAGACACGAACACAAAACACCGAAGGAAAAAAAACAAAACCACAACAAAACAAAAAGTACAATACGTCACGTCAGGGCCCTAACCCCACACCTAACACCAACCCCGGGCCATCTTACCTGGGATTACCGAAATAGTTTTCAAAGCCCTCAGTACCCTGAAAGTGCGTAGAGCTGAAACATTGCCTAGGTTTACAAACTCTGTTATATACCTGCAGAATCAAACCAAAGTTAACTTGTAATGGTACCACCGGGCGAGGGTTTGACAATGGGGGGAAGAAAGGGTCTTACACACAAGCTATGGTTTCATTTCTTTTTGTTGTTGAAAAAGAAAATTTCAAAACATAAACACTTAAAGAACACATTTCTTTTTTCAATTGGGCAAAGAAAATTCAAAAGAATATTTGAAAGGACTGATACGACCGGAGGTTCTAGGGGCTTACTCTCTTACTCAGCATCGTGCTGTGTAGATCCCAATCAGAGTGACTACTCTGCCCACGCATTATGTTTAGTAAAAAGGAAGACCAACAGGTAACAAAGGCTTACGTCCCCAAGCTTTGTGAACAATTTCTTAGAAAAAGGAGACAAATTTCTGCCGCAGAATCCCCATAAAAACAAATCTACACTAAAATAACTCCCTCGTTGACAATGGCCAACGTGCCTAAATGTCTATATATAGGACTTATCCGAGCGTTGTATGCGTATCTTTGCGGTTGTGCTTATAGATGAAGTTGTAGCCTGTGACATACAGAAGCAGGACTCAGCATCAGGGGATCAAAGCAAATGGTGTGTTAAGTGCCCATTTTGTCACCAGCTCTGTGCCTAGCAAGGACACTTAAATTTTTAATGAACACCAATGTGTACTCATAATATTGGAAAGCTAGAAATTGCCTTAATATAACAGAAAGTCAAAGTTCCAGTTTCAAATATCCAATGCATACCACTCATTCATTCATTCATTCATTCATTCATTCATTCACATTTTCTCATTGAAATACATCTTTCTGATGCTCAGATTCATTTAAATACAAACACACTCAACATTACACATCTGCATGCACACATATAGCCTATATGACACCCTTATACCCTACTATACCAGAAAGTGCTTTCCCAACCTGAAGATAAAAATAATAACGTCTGTTATAACTCTTCTCATCAGCTAAGTTTCCCAAAGAGACACATGTTCATTGTTAAAACAACACAAATTACCAAGAGCGGCTAGCATACTAATGGGGAATTATACAATTATCTCACAATGGTTTGAAGTTCTGGTCAGTACTTCCTTAGAAAGTGACCAGTTTAGATACCCTGGCTCATGTTCTAACTCTAAAATGTGCTCTGAAGTCCCCAACATCTGGGCCAGCCCCATGAAATTACATGCGCTATAACATACCCAGGAAATGGATTTTCAGCTTAATTAAGGTTTACACCTAAAACATTTCCAGTCTTCACTAAGGCCCTCTAGTGATAAGTGTGCAAACCTTGGTCAGTGTTATGAGGGGGAAGAAAATATGAGAGCACGTCAATGGAAAAATCACTTCCTACTTCCTTTCCTAGCTGTAAAGCCTTGGCTAACCTTCTCCCGCATAGACATGCTGTCACTGCCTAGACCGTCGAGCCCTCACAAGCAAGGATCACAGGCATAAGCCAGTATAGCCTTACACGGTTACCCATTAATTCTGCTTATAGCTGGCCACAAACGCACACTTACCAACACAACCAGGCATACGACCATACATCCATAACCACACACAGAACGTCAGTCAATAAAGGAAGCAGACAACTTACGCCATCATGATGACACTGAAATCTAACCAGTTCCATGGATCCCGTAAAAAGGTAAAGCCATCTATGCAGAAACCTCTTGCAATGATTTTCACTAGTGATTCAAATGTATAAATCCCTGTGAATGTGTACCTGTCAAAGAAACAGATAGCTTGAGGTAAGTTCTGAACAGGCAGACATTTGACATGAATCTTTTAAGGTAATGGTCGGTGCCTGAAGTGCCACTTCAAGTGACAAGAGACAAAACAGAACGGGCGCAGCCAATGCAACAGGAGGAAAGGCAGGGTGACAAAGGGATGCTTTGGAGGAAACTTACCGAAACACAAAACCAAGAACTTTGGAATGTTGTACTGGGTGCCTTCTAGTGGGTGATCATTTTGAATCAGGTGAGAGGCCCCAGAGCTATTTTTAACTTTAGACAAGTCAAAAAAAAAAAAGAAAGAAAGAAAGAAAGAAAGAAAAGAAAAGAAAAAAGGAAGGAAAGGAAAGGGAAACCTCATGTTGGAGAAGAAGGCAGTGCCATGAGGGACTGACTGAGGGTACAAGATGGCACTGGGCCAGCAGGTCAAAGGTGCTGGCCAGCACAGCGGAGGGTGGAGATGAAGGGCAGAAACTTCCAGAGCACACTTTGTCTTTCTAGAGTTCACTTCTAAGGATATTTCCTAAATTCCACATGGATCCTCCCCACTCTCTGTGAAGTAAAGAGTGGGGGGGAGAAATAACTTTTTCCCTTGATGTTTAAAACTGTGCAAAGCAAGATTCAGCAAGTAGAAATCCTTAAAACAAAGCAACCAGACAAATAAGTGAATGAGCTACTTACTCCACATTCTTCGACCATTCAGGAGGGTTACTAAAAGTCATGAATACACAGTTGGTCAAAATAGTGCACATAATGATCATGCTAAATACTGTAGAAAAGAGTCAAGGGAGAATATATAAAAAATCTGGACTGTTTTCTTCCTCAGAAAGGAAACACATTTCACACTGGGTATCATGAGAATTAAATCAGTAACCTGAAAGGAGACAAAGCCCAGAAGACAAGGAAAAGGCGAGGTGATAATGAAAATCACCATCTACACAAAATGCCACCATATATGCATCCACACCTGACCAGAGGACTGTGGGCGGACACGGCAGGGCGGCCATTCTCTTTCAAAAGGGCTGTCACCGCTCTACTCCTTTTGGGCAAAACGTTCCCCACTCTTGCCACTTTAGCCTGAGCTATGGAATAAGCCTCCAAATACCTTTATAATGTAACCAGAAATATACCAGTCTATCAGATGCCAGAGTCATTAGAGGGAAAAGTACATTAAATCCAATCTGTATTATTCAGTACTCATTTATTAATTTATCTTGTATAACTACTTACTTGAAAATGGTTTGCTTTTAATTTTGATTTTAATGGAGGTATAGTTGATATACATAATGTTACATTAGTTTCAGGCTTAGAACGTAACAGTTCCCATTTTTCCCTAGATCTCCAAAGGGCTGACTTGTCCGTTGGAGGGCAATCTTCAGCCGCTATGTGCGGCATTTGCACAATTTGGGAAGCCAGTTATGGCCTGTTGGAAAAGGATTTCAGGGACATCTGCCCCATTGTACCCCTAAAAATTAGATAAACGGGTACATTCATCTAAGTATTTTGCAAGTGCCACCATTTTGTTGCCTTTTCAGTCCATCCCAGATTTTTCTCAGCCCTTTTTGTTCTGGTCTCCTGAGAAAACATAAACTCCTTTAGATCAGCATGTGAGTTATTCAAACTCAAAACTGTCACTTGAATCAGCAAAGAAGCCTTATCTCATTTGTTGCTAATTCACTCCCTCTTGCTAATGGCATTCACCGTCTTCATTCTACTAACGGAGTTCTAAAAACAAAAAATACTTCTTACAGCTGGATTTTTCTTCACTATATCTTGATTTTTCTTCTGGGAACAAAAGCAGAAGACACGGTCTTCTGATCCAGCAAAAAGGGAAGAAGTCCATTGTGAATTATTTATTCCTTAGAAACCTTCAGATTTCAGAACTGTTACTTGTACACCACAGATTTCAGAATCAGGCTGCTAAATTCTTCAGAGTTAATAAAATGTGGCAAAAGCTTAGCAAACGAATTTGCCAAAGTTGTAACTGCTGGCTTCTCATCCTACCTGAAGGATACACTACCCGTGGGAGCACAGGACTAAGACTAAACACCCACCATTAAATTTCAAGTTATGCAAAGTAGCTAAACACATCACATAATTTTTCACCTGTCATATGCTCTCCTATATTCAAAAAAGTCAGGCCACATGAGTAAATTGGCATTTTCTGTTTAAGGGCAGTAAAAATACCAGAAAGACTCGTATCAGTCTTAAAATCTAGCTCTAAACCTCTGTACCAAGGAGGCCATTTAATCTGAGAAACTATCTCAGACATTTTCCATACTCGCTTCTCAAGAAATCAGAAATATTCAAGGCAGACCTCTCAGACATTCATTCAATGATTTGTGCTCAAGAATCAGCCTTCCAAAAAATTCTGATATCAGACTTATATTAAAGAAATGAATCATATGCCTCAGGATAAAATTACTGAAGTCTGAGAGTTTTAAAAAGTTACAGGTTACCGTCTTAATTTGTCTGTCTTCACGATACCAACAAAATTCCAGACTCCCATGATATCATCCTAGGAAAAAAGAATTAGCTGGAGCTCAGCTCAGGATCCGGCGGAAGTTCACTCACACTGCTGACTGGGGGACAGTCAACTACGCTATTGATAAAATACTTAATATACAATTTGATTGTCAAAGTTCAGAAACATATACCAGTGAGCACGCAACTTCTGCACTCCACATTTGCAAAAAGGATATGAATGTATCAAAATTTTAATAGCTATTCTTCTTATCAGGTTAAAAGGACTTAAAATGTACAAGGCAGGCGTGGCACTAAATCTGAAGAGAGTTTTCCCTCTGTTTAATACTACAAAGGTCTGTGGAGAAAGAAAAAGAGAAATGATTAAAGCATGGGAGTTAATCACCATATGAAACAACATTTTTCTAGGCAAGAAATAAATATACACAAATGTACTCATACTTTTGACTTCGCACTTTGGTTTCTAAGGCCAGAAATCTTAAAGCTCCATCGCTCTCTTTCCCTCACCTCCCGCCCCTGCCCCAGATGATACACATAATACACAGTGGACATTGTCTTAGCAGTTTCGTACATTTCTGTAAATTTCTTTCCTTCTCTCAGAAATAAGCCATTTGAATTATACTGAGGCTAGATCTATGCCAGCTCTGGACAAGATACTGAAGTTCATAAATATGCATTTACTCAGCAAATGTTTCCTAAGTCTCTACTATGTTCCAGGCAGTGATCTAGGTGCTTGGGACACAGCAGGGAACAAGGCTGCCATGGTGCGGGAAGCTTGTATTTTAATGGGGAAGACAGACAACAAATAAACACAATGAACAAGTAAATCAGGTACAATATGGTAGGTGCTATGGAAGGAGGAAGATGAAGGAAGACTGAGTACTGGGGTCAGGGCATGAGTGAATAGAGGGGGCAGTTTTAAAGGATGTGGTCAGGGTAAGCCTATTGAGAAAAAAGATTTAAGCAAAGACTCAAGTAAGTGAGAAGAGTTCTTCATTCCACCAGTATATGCCTACCAAGTCTACTCTATCTGCCTTTTATATTTCTTCAATTTTTTTAACATTTATTCATTTTTTTGAGAGACAGAGACAGCGTGAGCAGGGGAGGGGCAGAGAGAGGGGGAGACACAGAATCTGAAGCAGGCTCCACGCTCTGAGCTGTCAGTACAGATCCTGACGCAGGGCTTGAACTCATAAACCTTGAGATTACAACTTGAGTCGAAGTAGGACGTTTAGCTGACTGAGCCAGCCAGGTGCCCCAATTCTATCTGCCTTTTAAGAGCCTCTATTATCAGCCTTATCAAAATCATTCAACCATATTTCCCACCATCAAGCTTCCTGTCTGGCCTAACCAGTACATGTTACAGTAACTCCTAACTTTGGCCTTTGCTCCCATTGCTTGTCTGACCCAGAATGCTTTTCTTGTCTCATGAATTCAATCAAAATACTTTTGACAGTCAGGGATACTCACCACTATACAAACGAGGATCAAAATACTTTTGAGCATCTATTTTGTATGAAACTCTAGGTTACAAAACTGTATAAAATTGTACTTTCAGAGAAAACATATATGTGAACTAGTAATTATGATTCAGGGTAAATACAAAGTTCAATAACAAAAACATGGGTAGTGTGTGAGATGCAGCAAGAGGGAGGGTTTTTCTCCCTTTGGGTAGATAATGAAAGGGAAGAGAATGAGCAGAAAAGTGTTCACAAAGGCAGGTAACTAGTATTCGGAAGGGGTTTTTTCCCCTCCTAAGTTTATTTATTTTGAGACGGAGAGTGCAAGCAGGGGAGGGGCAGAGGAAAAGGGAGAGGGAGAATCCCAAGCAGGCTCCATGCTCAGCACAGAGCCCAATACGGGGCTTGATCTCCTGAACTGGAATGACCTGAGCTATATCAAGAGTCGGATGGTTAACTGACTGAGCCACCCAGGCACCCTTGGAAGGGGTTTTAAAGGCTAAAAGGGGAACGGCTGGCAGATAAAGGCGAAAGGTTGGCAGGGAAAGGGAACAGAATAGTATGTGTGGAGGCACAGTAGCACACAACTGTGGGTTGTTTTGGGGGGACTGGCATGGAATTCGGGGTGGCAGGAGGATCAACAAGGAAGGAGTGCAGCATACTGTGAGGCTGGAGGTGCAGGGGCCCCACTAGACTGAGTCCCTCAGGAAACAAGGCCGGTGGCAAGTGCACAGTGCTAGCACCGCAGTGTGTGGATGAAAGAGCCAATAGTCAAATGGTGGCCATTTTAAGTAGGCTTTTTAAAAAAATGTAGAGCAATACATGCTTGTAATTGTATACAAGGCACAGAAGACTTAAGTTCTATCTCATTACGGAAGATGAGTTTTGCTGCTTATACATCTTTTTTTATATATATTTTCAGAACTTTTCTGTGTAAATACAGGCACACAGATATAGCCTTAAAAAGACTCTCTTTCTCTCTTCGATGGGATTGTACTATAAATACGCTTCTGCACCTTGCATTAAAAAAATGATCCCCCACAAAGAAAAGCCCAGGACCAGATGGGTTCACTGATGAATTCTACCAAATGTTTAAAGAATTAATACCAATCCTTCACAAACTCTTTAAAAAAAAAAAAAACCCGGAAGATGACATGCTTCCCAACTCATTCTGTAAGGCCAATATTATCTTGGTACAAAATTAGACAAAGATATCACAAGAAAAAAAAAACTATAGATCAATATCCCTTATGAATATAGATACAAAAGCCTCAACAAAATACCAGCAAACTTAATCCTGAAGTATAGAAAAAGGATTATTGCAGAACCTGGGTGGCTCAGTTGGTTAAGCATCTGACTCGATCTCAGCCCAGGTCATGATCTCATGGTTCATGAGATTGAGCCTGTGCTGGACTCTGAGCTGACTGCGAGGAGCCTGCTTAGGATTCTTTCTCTCTGCCCCTCCCCTACTTGTACTCGCACAATCTCTTTCTCTCAAAGTAAATAAATAAACATTAAAAAAAGGATTATACGCCATGATCAAGTGGGATTTATCCCAGAAATGCAAAGATGATTTAACATGTGAAAAATCCATGTAATGCAACATATTAGTTTAAAAAAAAGGACAAAAACCACATGATCGTCTCAACAGATGCAGAAAAAGCATTTCACAAAGTCTAATACTCTTTCATTTTTAAAAGATTTTTTTTTTTGAGAGAGCAAGAGAGGGAGGGGGAGAGAGAGAGAGAGAGCGTGCGCAAGAACAGGAGGGGCAAAGAGAGAGGGAAACACAGAATCTGAAGCAGGCTCCAGCCTCTGAGCTGTAAGCACAGAGCTTGATGCAGGGCTTGAACCCATGAACCATGAAGTTGGACGTTTAACTGAGTGAGTCACCCAGGCGCCCTCTCCCAACACTCTTTCATAATAAAAATACCCAACAAACTAGAAATAGAAGGGAACTTCCTTAACCTGATAGAAAGCATCTATGAAAACTCTGCAGCTAACATCACATTTCATGATAAGACTGAAAGCTTTCACCCTAAGCGAGGGAACAAGAGGATGCCCCTCTCACCACTTCTATTCCACACTGTACTAGATGTTCTAGGAAAGGCAATTAAACAAGTAAAACAATTCCTATTTTCAGATGAAGTGATCTTGTATACAGTTAACTCTAAGGAATACATAAATACAAAACTATTAGAGCTCATAAACGAGTTCAGCACAGATTGAAGATACAAGATAAACATACAAAACTCAGTTGTATTTCTGTACACTAGCAATAAACAATCCAGAAATCAAGAAAACAACTCCATTTACATTACAAGAGCATCCAAAAGAACAAAATACCTAGTAATAAATTTAATGGAATAAGTATATGACTTGCACACTGAAAACTACAAAACATCATTAAAAGAAGTTTTTAAAAGACCTAAACCAGTGGAAAGACACCTTGTACTCAGGGATTAGAAGACATAATGCTGTTAAGATGGCAATACTTCCCAAACGAATCTACAAATTCAATGCAATGTCAATCAAAATTTCAACTGCCTTTTTTGGCAGAAATTAACAGGTTGAAAAAATTCCTATTCAATTCGTATAGAAATGCAAGAAAATGAAAATAGCCAAAACAATTTTGAAAAATAAGAACAAAGTTGAGGACTCACACTTCCCTGTTTCAAAGCTTACTACAAAGCTATATTAATCAAGACCATGGTACTAGTGGGGCACCTAGGTCACTCAGTCAGTTAAGCATCCGACTTTGGCTCAGATCATAATCTCACAGTTCATGAGTTTGAGCCCCATGTCGAGCTCTGTGCTGGCAGCTCAGAGCCTGGAGTTTCCTTCAAATTCTGTGTGTCTCTCTCTCTGCCCTTTCCCCCTTTTCTCTCTCTCTCAAAAATAATAAACATTTAAAAAAAAGACTGTGGTATTAGCATAAGGATAACCATATCTATCAATAGAACAGAACTGAGGATTCAGAACCAAACCCATACATCTACATTAATTGATTTTTCAAGGGTTCCAAAGGCCATTCAAGGGGGAAAGAGCAGCCTTCAATAATAAGTGCTGAGACAACTGTGTAACCACATGCAAAAGAATGAATCCAGACCTCTACTTCACATCTTATACAAAAATTAACTCAAAATGGACTGAAAACCTAAATGGAAGAGCTAAAATGATAAAACTCTTATAAGGAAACAAAAGTGTAAATCCTCACATCTTTGGATTAGGCAATGGTGTCACACTTGTGACACCTAAAGCACAAGCAACCAAATTGAAAAGAGATAATTGGATTTCATCAAAATTCAAAATTTTGTGCAACAAATGACACTATCAAGAAAGTAAAAAAAAAAAAAACCCAAAAGACAAAAAACAACCACAGAATAGGAGAAAATATTTGCAAATTGTGAATCTAATAAGGATCTAGCAGCCAAAATAGAAAAGGACTCTTGGAACTCAGCAACAGTAAAGAGACAATCTAGTTTTAAATCAGACTAGAGAAAGCAGACAAATGGCCAATAGGCCCACAAAAAAGATGCTCAACATCATCAGTTATTAAGGAAATGCAAATAAAACTGCACGAGACAGCACTTCACACCTACCAGGATGAATATAATGAAAGACAATAACAACAACAACATAGAAAAGAACAAGTGCTGGTGGGGATGTAGAGAGATTAGAACCCTCACGCATCACTGGTGGGACTGTAAAATGGTACAACCACCTTGGAAAAAACAGTTTGGCAGTTATTTAAAAGTTAAACACAAAGTTACCATATGACCCAGCAACTCCTCTTCCAGGTATGTGTCCAGAAGAACTAAAAACAGGTATTTACACAAAAACTCATATACAAATGCTCATTATAACATTATTCAAAATACTGCTAAGGCAGAAATGACCCTAATGTCCATCATTGATGAATGGATAAACAAGAAGTGGTCTATCATTATATAATGGCATATTATTCAGTCTTTAAAAGAAGTAAGATTCATATACATGTTACAACACAGATAAACCCTGAAGACATCATGCTAGGCAAAATAAGACAGACACAAAAGGACAGATACATGATTCCACTTCTACGAGGAACCAGAAATAGGCAAATTCACTGAGAAAGAAAGTAGGATGGAGTTTACCAGGGGCTGGAGGAGGGGAAATGGAGAGTGACCATTTAATGGGTATAAGATTCTCTTTGGGATGATGAAAAAGCTCTGGAAATGGATGGTGGTGACGGTTGTACAACATGATGGATATATCTACTATCACTGAACCATGTTCTTAAAAATAGTTAAGAGGTGCCTGGGTGGCTCAGTCGGTTAAGCATCTGACTCTTGGCTTCGGCTCAGGTCGTAATCTCGAGGTTTCATAAGTTTGAGCCCCACGTCAGGCTCTGTGTTGGCAGTGTGGAGCCCGCTTGGGATTCTCTCATTCCTTCTCTCTCTGCCCCTCCCCAACTCGTGCTGTCTCTATCTCTCTCAAAATAAATAAACTTTATTTTAGGTTTAAATTTTTTTTCCATAATATTTTATTGTCAAATTGTTTTCCATACAACACCCAGTGCTCTTCCCCTTAAGTGCCCTCCACCATCACCACCACCTGTCTTCCCCCCTCCCCCCTCCCCTTCAACCCTCAGTTCATTCTCAGCATTCAATAGTCTCTCAAGGTTTGCATCCCTCTCTCTCCCCAACTCTCTCTCCCTCCT
>NC_043709.1:62119571-62161425 GCF_006229205.1 Suricata suricatta
AATGCTATTGCTGGGTCATAAGGGAGTTCTATGGATAGTTTTTTGAGGAACCTCCACACTGCTTTCCAGAGCGGCTGCACCAGTTTATATTGCCACCAACAGTGTAAGAGGGTGCCCGTCTCTCCACATCCTCACCAGCATCTATAGTCTCTTGATTTGTTCATTTTAGCCACTCTGACTGGCGTGAGGTGGTATCTCAGTGTGGTTTTGATTTGTGTTTCCCTGATGATGAGTGATGTTGATGTTTATTTATTTTTGAGAGAGAGAGAAAGTGTGTGCAAGGGGCAGAGAGAGAGAGGGAGACAAAATCCAAAGCGGATTCCAGGCTCTTAGCTATCAGCACAAAGACCAATGTGGGGCTTGAACTCAGGAATGGTGAGATCATGACCTGAACTGAAGTTGGATGCTTAACTGACTGAGCTAGCCAGTCCCCCCAATAAAGAAACTTTAAAAAATTTAAATGAAAAAATAGTTAAAATGATAAATTTTATGTTACATCTATTTTACCACAATAAAAATACATACATTATTACCTGAAGAGTGTCCAGTAAGCTGTTATTGGTAAATTTTTAAAAATCAGCTTTATTCCACACCAAATAGTTGAATTAAGAATAGTAATAGTTAAAAGTGGTTCCTAACCCATTTTGAACTTCAGAGTGGTTTAAGGAGCTTTTTGGAAACTAAAGACATCTGCGCCCAGGAAAAATAGGACAGAAAGAAAGAAATTGCAGATTATACATGCCACAACATGGGTGAACCTTGAAAATCCTGAAGAGAATTCACACACAAAAGGCCATATATTGTAGGATTCTATTTATATGAAATGTCCAGTACAGGCAGATCTATGACAGAAAGTTGGTCCGTGGCTGCCTTGGGCTGGATGGAGAGGGGATTGGGGGAGTCACTGCTAATGGATTTCACTGAGGTGATAAGAATGTTCTGGAATTAGATAGTGGTGACAACTGTACAGCCTGTGAACAGGAAACCAATGATATGCATACTTTAAAATGGTGAACTGTCTAGGTTGTGAATGCTATCTCAGTAAAAAACACCACAGCAACAAAACAAAACAATCAACCATTTTAAGAAGTGTAGGACATATAAAAAGGCCTAAAGAATGATACACTTCGTCTATCTACGTACCCATCAGAAGCTGAAGAGCTAAGGCCTTACCGACACTGCTCCTTCCTGCACACTCTCCAAATACATCCCCTCTTCCCAGAGAGAAGGCATGATTTTGAATTTCATTCTAAGGTCCCACTTTTTAACAAAATATTCCCAATGACTCTGAGCTCTCACTTTTCTGAACTTTTTTTTTAAGTTTATTTATTTCAAGAGAGAGAGAGAGAGCGAGCGAGCGAGCACACAAGTGGGGGAAGGGCAGAGAGAGGAGGAGAGAATTCCAAGCAGGCTCTGCACTGTCAGTGTGAAGCCTAACGCAGGGCTCAAACTCACAAACCATGAGACCATGACCTGAGGTGGAGCTGAACGTTTAGCTGACTGGGCCACCCAGGCGCCCCTTCTGAGCTTCTTTTCAAGCTTGGATTTTGTGCCTTTCATTCCACTCTACATCTTCATCGTTGGCTCTTTCCCTATGCCCTCCCCCTACAGTTTACGCCTGAAACTAGAGGGCAGGAATCAATCTCACACTTCCTCCCACGGTTCCAGAGGAACGCTCAACCCATGCCACACACTCCCAATAAACAGCTGCTGAGAGATTTTTTTTTTTTTTAAAGATCCTTTTTTCTCATCTTCTATTCTTTCCTTTCCTAATCTGGTAGTCAAGCCCTTCTTTCCCAAGTAGAAACGCAGTGCTGGGATTGAGCCACATACATTCTGGAAATGCTCAGTTCATCATCTCTAGTGAGTGAGAGCACACTGCAGTGACGTTCTTCCTGCTACTAGAGGGCACTGGCTGCGGCGGGCACGGGGCAGGGAAGCCCAATCGTAAAAGCAGGAGGAAGCAGTAGACCCAGGGCTAGGCTGAAAACAGGTCAAAGGCCGGGTCGTCCATATTTTGGCTACCCAAAGGAACAAAGACCCCCGGGTCTTTCCCGAAAGCCCCTCTCTGAAAAACTTGTATGCCTCTGTTTCTATAGCAACTCCCTCTATGAAAATGCCAAGCCTTTGAAAAAACCTCCCCATTCAACCTCATAATATTCCCGTGAAGTATGGTTGAAGGAGGGATTATTATCCTCTATGCATTTTACAAAAGCTCAGGAGAGGCACACCACCTATCAAAGGTCACGCAGCCCAGAGGAGTATATTATGCCAAGTTTAGAGCCTCTTTTACAGCTGCCACAGTGCCAGACTGAGAGGCAGTTTAGTGGCAATCTGGCAGGGAATGACACCGGTGTGGGGGACGGACTCTCCAGTGAATGAGAAATCTGAGCCCCTGGGGTACGCTACAGAAAAGTTAAGCAGCAATGGAAGACGCGCTGGCCCAAGTCTCAGGATCTAAAAACCACCAGCCCAGGCCTTGACGAACTCACCCACCTGCCTTAGAAGGAGGTAGGGAAGAGGACTTTTAAAAGTCACGTACGCTGCACCTTCCATCTCTCTTGTCGTTTAGTTTGGTCGTGGTCGAAAGACAGGTCTCGAGGTACCACTGATCGCAGAGTCAGCATCTGCATGTTAATAACTCTCTGCTGCCTGACTGATGCACAAATGCTTGTATGTGTGAGGTGAGGGACAAGAAGAAAAGGCAAAAGGAAAGGAAGACAGTAAGAAACTGAAACTGTTAGCCTTGGATGAAGAAAACCCAGGCGGCAGTTGGGATCCAGAGCTAGTAAGAATAGGCGAAGAAAGCAGGGATCTTCAGTGGCTTTTAAAACTATGACTTTACAGGTATACAGGCATTACTAAGAATGTTTTATGTGTGAAGTAGAAATCTCATAATTAATTTAGGTACTGAATACTGCACATAGAATAAAGATAGGTCATCAGGTATTTTTTTCTATTCAAAGAGAAACAACCATATAATCCACACTAAACTTCCTAAAATGAAGAGGAATCCTCCATACTTCAAGAAGCAAGTTGTATTACAATAAGACATATTTTTTGTTAAATAACTAGATTCATGTATACTTAATTTATATGCAGTTTAGCATAAAACAAGGTGGTGTTTGGACTAAGACAAGTTCTTGAAGCTTAGGAATCTCCCTTTTGACATGGGTCCATGCGGTGCTTACATGAGAAACAGAACAGTATATATCAGGGGTGAGCAAATTTCTCTTGTAAGGAGCCACACAGTAAATACTGTAAGCTCTGTGGGCCATGCAGTCAACTCAACCTTGCCCCTGTGGTGTAAAAGTAAACTCGGACAATATGTAAACAAGTAAGAGTGGCTGTGTTCCAATAAGACTTTATTTATGGACAAGGAAATGCAAATTTCATGTAATTTTCACACATCACAACGTATTTTGACTTTTGACTGTTCTGTAACCACTTAAAAATGTACAGACCCTTGTGAACTCATGGGCCACACAACAGATGGCAGAGACGATGTGACCCATTGGGCACAAGCGACTGATCCCTGGTCTACACTAACACCAGTCCCAGACCGAGGCCAGACTGGCTGCACAGGAATAATGTGAGTAGCTTTTTAAAAAAAATGCAGATTCACAAGTCCCATCCCAGCAGTTCTGATTCAATGAGAGGCAGAGGAATCTGTGCTCACCAGGATTTTGGGAACCACCAGGTCACCTGCCAGGTCCCTAAAACAGTGGGGTTTCCAAACACTGGTCTTTAAAACACTTAGGTTCTCCCGCTTCAACTGCCCCTACCTAGCTGTATGGCCAGGACTGCATCTCTCTGGATCTCATTTTCCTTGTCTATAATATGAGAGAGAGGGCTGCCTGATGGGCATGGCCAGGTCCTTCCCTGCTCTGACATCTGTGACTCTATGACTTAGAAAATACGCAGAAGCATCCAAGATTAAGTGCACCAAAGCAGCAGGCCATACTTTTGAGGAGGAAGCCTATTATTATTTATTCTTTCACAATTACATCTTGGTAGAACTCTCCTGAATTGGTTATTTTGCTCCTTCATGGGATACTCTTGTCAAGTTCAGGGTCAACAGCGTCTGATATTATCCTGAGAACTACACTGATGTGGGCAGGGGGCAGCGTGGAGCAGCCCCACAGCAGAGCTGCACCACAGGCCGCATTCCCTGCCCTATCTGCCAGGCTTTCGTGCCCTGCTCTTGGCAGGACAGAGAGAAAATGAACCGGCATGACTAGTGATGGGCTGACTAAAAATGCATATATTTAAAGCATGCCCCATGCACGGTTAATAAAATCTCAGTAATCATCATTACACTGCTGATGAGAACCCAGAAAAGGAGATTCGTCCCTTGTTCAAACGCTGGATTCTTCAAAGCCCAAGAGGAGTGGAAAGGACAGCAGGCTTTGGATTCTTACAAGAATACATCTTAAGCAAAGAATAACTCGGTGTCCATGAAGTCCAATCATATTTTGCCTAATCTGTCTTAAATTAGATCTTTGTGAAGTAAATGAGTTAAAGGGGAAATTGAAATTGAATTGTGGTTTACTGCCCAAGGGGAAATAGCAGTTTATAAAAACAGCCGCTGAATGCGTTTGAACACAAGGGCCATTAAGAGCAGTAGAACAGCTCTTAACAAGTTATGGCATGAAGTATTAATAACTGTGTCATGCCGGCATAAAATGAACCTTCTGAAAAGCACAGGCTTTTCATTTCCAATTAGCAACGTGGGGCTTGGCGCGCAGGACAGAGGAGCTTTACCATCGCTAGTTCAGGCTAAGATGTATTCTCTTCGGGGCCTATGGTAAGGGGAAGGGACACTGTGCAAGACCAGCTATGAGCACATTCCTACACATGCCACACAAATCCTGGCATACTGCAAATGCAACACGATGAGCATAAGCAGTCACCAAAGCCCTGCGGCGCAGCCGATTGATTAGCGTTTCCTCACTCTCACCCCAGGATCAGACTAACTTTTTTAATCACACAAAAAGTATAGATCAAAATAATAATGGATGCACAAATATGAAAGGGCGTTAGAGAGAAGAGTGCTCAGTGCAGGCTGGACTACCTCACAGAACAGAAAGCTGCTTAGAGAGACAGGTTCCTTATCTGGCCCTGGGTTGGCTGTGGGACTCGCGGCCCAGGAGAGTGGCTCTCCACTCAACCAAGTTCTCCCTCTCCTGTGAGGTCATCATCTCAATTAGAGCAAAGGTAATGTGCAGGTACTGGTGAGCTGGCAGTAATGAATACCGAGGGGCTCAGAGATTGAGCCAGCAGGAGGGCGGCTGGGAACCGTCATTTGAGTCTATCTAGCTACAGCTGACTCATGACTGTCTCCCAGAGTTTAAGTCCAAGAGGTTAACTGTTCTGATCTCTGGAACTGCCCAACCCTCTTGTTTTTAGCTGACTTCTCTAGCCTTACATTCTTGTCTGCCTAAATCTAATATAGACACCTTATTCTCCCAGACCTATGTAACCCTTCTGTACCAGGGTTAGTTGGACTGACAGCAGTTGTTAGCGCTTCCTGTCTAACTACAAACTGTTAGTCCTGGTAACTTCTAGCAGGGGCAAATCCTCTCTGTCACTGCTCTTAGAGTGTACATGCACAGAGTGGTCTTCTATCCAATAATAATACAAATACAGCTGATCTGCAGGGCAGCCCGAGTAGTAGTAATGGCAGTAGTCAGGTGTCCACTAGTCAACGGCAGCTGGGCGTTCACTTCCGAGTAACTAGCTACAGAGCCAATATGGCAGGCAACAAGCAAATGTCTTCTCATAGCCTCTCAAAGCTTCCCTGTTTTAATAAGGTTAAATATAATGCTGAATCTAATCAGGTTCTAGGGGCGCCTGGGTGGCTCTTAGTCGGTTAAACATCCAACTCTGGTTCACGTCATGATCTCACAGTTTGTGGGTTCGAGCCCCAAGTCATGCTCTGGGCTGACAGCTCAGAGCCTGGAGACTGCTTCGGATTCTGTGTCTCCCTCTCTCTTTCTCTCTGCCCCTCCCCGCTCATTTCCTGTCTCTGTCTTTCTCAAAAATAAATAAAAATTTTAAAAAATAAATAGCTTCTACTTCAGACCAGGATGCTGTTTGGAAATAAATGACCGTCAAAATGACTATATCATATTGAAAAGAGTCCAGATGGCTTTTTTTTTTAATTAAAAAAATTTTTTTAATGTTTATTTATGATTGAGACAGGGAGAAACACAGGATGAGTAGGGGAGGGGCAGAGAAAGAGGGAGACACAGAATCTGTGCTGCTAGCACAGAGCCTGACGCAGGGCTCAAACCCACAAACCATGAGATCATGACCTGAGCCGAAGTCGGACGCTTAACTGACTGAGCCACCCAGGCGCCCCCAGATGCCTTTCTTAATCCTAATCTGCTTTAGTGGGCCCCTCAAGTGAAATCACAACTTTAGTCCCAATGTGCCTCAGGGAAGCCTCCAGCAAAGGCACAGCTGGCCTGAATCCCCTCAGTACCTGTGTCCTGGTATTAAGCTGCTTTTAGAAATACTGAACTAAAGCAGGACATGAGACACGGGCAAGTTCTGTTTTTCCTTTAGGCTTGTACTTCTGTTTGAACTATGGATAATTAGAGCCCTCATCTTCCAAGTCTCTATTCCACTATACTGAGGATTGAGCAAGAGAGACCTCTAAATCCCATATTTATGTTTTTATTGCTTTTGGCCACCGATAATTGTACTTACGAGCTTATGTGAAGAGTAACACTGAACATGCATTAAGCAGTTACCATGTGGCAGGCACCCTACTAAGACGCCTCACACAGCATCTGTCACATAGCAATGGGTAAGTACTATTTTACAGATGATGAAATGGAGGTGGAAAGGTCAAGGAACTTTCCCAAGACCACAGAATTATTTAATAAGTGGCAAAACTTAGGATTAAATGGAGGCAATCTAACTCCAGAGCCTCCATTCTTAATTGTCATACCATGTAGCAATTCTAAAAAGCTTCAGAATAATTCAGCTCCTCACTTTACAGACAAGAAACCAAGCAGAGAGAGCTCTGTGCACACCGACCCCACAGAGCGGAGGGCTCCTAGGGCCCAGGCCTCCTGGCGTCTGGCCCTCAACTCTTTTCACCACCCCGAGTCATCTGGTCCGATCTTTGGGTCAATGAAGGAATCTCTCCTACTTAATACCTTTAACTCTGGCAAAAAGCAATGCCTCCTGCATATGCCTCAGAGGTCCCAGCAGCTGGTGATGGCCTTTCTCCCCAAGTTAAGGCAGATGAAGGCAATGCCGGTGCCACATCTGTGGCCGCCCTGATTTCCGGAGCTTCTGCATACACTTTCTCATTTGGTTTTGACCTTGTAACCTCGTGGCCTCCAAGCCACATTTGGAGTGGTGGACACCCTGCCCGCCCATGTCCCGGTTGCAGGAAGCCGTACCTGGCAGAAGAGCAGTGCTGCGTGCCCGCTCCAGCACTGAGCCAGCGCGATGCCGCTCCCCACGGCCAGCGGCTCCCAGCTCCGACTTGGCCACTCTTCCTCACTGCCCTCCAACAGGAGCTGGCCTTTCCTCTCCTCCCCCTTAGCCCCTCCCCCTCCAGGGACCCAGACTGCAGTGGCTCTGGGGTAAAGCAAAATGCATATTAACTCCTCTAGTCGCTGTATTCATAATCCAGAATATTCTGTATTCTTGTTCTCTTCTCTCTCAGAAAGCAGTGGAGTGGTTTCTATAGAGGCTTTACCTGGCCCAGAGTAAACACATATAAACGTGACCTGCCACTGACACTCCTGCTCGTTGGCTGCAGACACGGGCTGGCCGTCAGGAGACTTTAAGGGCATGGGGCGCCTGGATGGCTCAGTCGGCTAAGCATCTGACTCTTGATTTCAGCTCAGGTCATGATCTGAAGTTTGAGCCCCACATCAAGGGCTCTTACTGTGTGGAGCCTCACTGAGATCTTCCCCCTCCTCCCTCTGCTCCTTCCCCATGCTAGTATGTATATGTAGACACACGCTCTCTCTCTCTCTCTCTCTCTCTCTCTTAAATAAATAAATACACTTTAAAAAAAAAAAAGGAGAGGGGCACCTCGGTGGCTCAGTTGGTTAAGTGTCCAACTTTAGCTCAGGTTGTGATCTCACAGTTTGTGGGTTTAAGCCCTGCATTAGGCTCTGTGCTGACAGTGTGGAGCCTGCTTCAGATTCCCTCCCTCTCTGCCTTATCTTATTCGCACTCTGTCTCTCAAAAATAAATAAACAACAACAACAAAAAAGTGGAGTCTAAGGACTAACGGTCACATTAGCTGGTTTTCCCACACTTGGCACAAGCCGGTAGGATAAGCTAGGCCAAGTATCCAGAGTCATTGGGAGTCACGTGTACGGCTGCACAGGCTCAAAACAGGCCCTAATGCGTATTATGTCAGACCTAGGAACTTGGAAGAAGGAGAAAATAAAAACTGCTTCGTATGCACATGCCGGGACCCAACCCGCCTCTCCACTTCTGGCTCCTGTCTTAGCAAACCACACCCCATGCTCTAGTCACAACTCAACTGACTGGTGAAACAGTTCAGCCTTTCCCATGCCTCTCTGCCTTTTCATGCACTGGTCTTTATGCCCCAACTACTCTTTCTTCTCTTTTCTAACAGGTGGATTTTTTTAAAACCGTATTTTAATACTTTAAGGTCCAGCTTAGCTATTCCCTCCTTTCTGAAGATGGCCCCATTCAACTGTCTCGAACAGAATTATCCTTCCTTCCCAGGAGTCTCCATTCGGCACGTACTCCTAATAGAGCAGTCAACGTAGCACTGCAATTTTGTTTATACATCTCTGTCTCTCATTGTACCCTGAGATCCTTAAAAGCAGGGCTATTACTTCCAGCCACTGTTTCTCAGCTCAGCAAGCAGAGTGGACAGTACGATGCCCATTGGGCACAAGGTAGAGAATTCATATGCGTTTACCGAATGTATAAATGAATCTCTTAGACAGGAGGAAATGATATATACTAACTATACAACTAACCCATAACTTTACACTACTTTCTGCTAGGTGTCTGATTGAAATTTTCCACCCTTTAGCTCATCCTCCCATAAGAATTATTCATTTTAGTTTGAAAAGTCTTCTCATCTTTTCTGCGTCTTAAGATACCATGCCACAGATGAAATAAACAAATACTCTAAAAAAAAATACCCCAAACACCATATACTAACTTCATATTGTGGCAATGTAAAATGACAGAAAATTAAATCAGAATGATATCAGAAAACAAAACCTCAGCCTGTAATATACTCTATAGAGACAGCACAGTATGGTAGAAAGACCATGAATATTAAATCTGAACTCTGAAATCTGGCTCTACCATACACTAGTGAGGAAATGTGAACAATTAAGATTTCGAGCCACAATATTTTCTTACTCATAAAATATGCAACATTCTACTGACAGCTCCCTAATATTGGTAACCCGTAAGGAGCGCAGAAAATTGGGGAACTGATAATGATAACCAGAATTTAGCTGGTGTCATCCACCAAAAGAGCAGATGAAAGCAGCGGGTTTGAGGGGAGAAAGGTGTTCAATGTTGAACATACTGAGTTACCTGCAGAAAACCCAGACAGAGACACCTGGCAAGGTGTTGAATATTAAGGAGTGTTCTAGGCTGGAAATACGGTTTCAAGAGTATTGAGAGAATGGGTGACATCACCCCGGGAGAGTGTTCCAGGTACGGAACCTGGGAGAACACCAGCATTTAAGGGAGAGGAGGGGGAAATGGAAGAGAAGGAGTAGTCTGAGATATAAGGAGAATTAAGCCAAGGAAGTAAAGAAAGAGCTGCAAGAACCGGGGGGTAATCAACAGTATCAAACACAGCACAGAGCTCTGGTGGGATAAGAAGTAAAACAACATCCGATAAATTTGGCAATTTGACATCACAGAGGATCTTATCTTAAGAATGCCAGCAGAGAGGGAGGATGTAGAGTTGGGCTGCAAGGGTGCGGAATGGGTGGGAGGTTTGTGGGTGGTGATGCTGAGTAAAGGCCACTTTACTTTGAAAGTTTCAATGACAGGAGAAGAGAGGTTAGATTAGCTGGGGATGTGGGGTCAAGTGAGGGCTCATTACAATGTGAGAGGGTTTGACGGTGTTTAAAGGCTGAGGGGAAGGATCATGTATGAAAAGGGAAAGATGGACAATGCAGAACAGTGAGAGGAAAGCTGGGAGAGGGCAGTTCTAAAGAAAGCCAGGAAGCCTGGACGGAGACTGACCTTGAATGGCAGACAGGGGATCTCGTCCTCTCAAATTGGGGGAATCTTTCATTCAAACTTGATCCCACGGGCCAAAGTGTGTAGCCTCAACAAAGTGTCTGGAACAGAAGTGCCTCTTCAGAGCTTACCCTGAACATTCACTGCTAGATCCAGAGGTGGCAGAAATTGTCATATAAGGGGGCAATCCTAATCTTGAATTCTGTCAAATAGGGTCATATGTCAAGAATTTACAACTCATATGAATTTGGGAGCAATGAGTAAGAGAAACATTCTTCTATCTAAAGACTCCACAGGCTTACTCTCTTTGATGAAGGAAGGATTGAAAATACGGTTAATTATCATCAGAAGATGATCAATATCATCTGTAATCTTCAGACATCTACCAACATTTCAATGTTATTACTAAATATCCCATTCAACAGGTCGATTTTTATTAAAATAAAAATATTTCACAACCCTGGAAAAAACTATCAGAAACTAATTCCTAAAACTATCAATCAAGTGGAGTTTTATGGCTAAGATGATTAGCTAATAACATACATTCTAGAATTCAGGTAAAAGGTGTCTCTTCTCACTAATGTGGCTACTTGCGCAAAGACTTGAGAAGACATAAGGCTCTTTTCCGGAGAAAACACTAGGTTCTACCTGCAAGTGTCCCTGGGACTCACAATGATGCTGAACGTACTGGACTCCTGCCTTGTAAAAATCGAAGAGTGGCAAAATCTCTCAACAGAGTGACAATCCTGGCTTTTAAGTAACTCAGAAGATTGGCATTATGGGTCCTTTTAAAGATTATAATTTAGTGCTTGCTAAAGGCCTGTTTAAGACACCGAATATTTAGACAGCATGTAGCCTTTGATTCTTCCGGATTCTCCAAGTTTAGTCTCTGTACCAAGTTAGAGCACCACAACGTCTCATATACCTGGACTGTACTGTCTTTAATGCACTCACCATTATCTGCAAAGATTAATTTCTTTACCTATTTATTATCTGTCTCCCCAACAAAAACTAAGTTTCCAGAGGAGCTTAAAGAGCTCGTCTGTTTTGTTCCCAAGGGCATGGAACAGAGCCCGGGCATATAGACAGTGCTCAATAACAATTTATCAGATTATCAAATGAATGATTGAATGCTGGACTCTTTCCTTAACCTCCACAATCAATGACCAAACCCTATCAATTTATCTCTGTAACAACTCTTGACTTCATCCACTCCCTTTACTTTTCACTTCCACCATCGTGGTTTGGACCCTTGTTACCCCACGGCCGGTCTCTGTTCCAGTTCTCTTTTCAGCTGGTCCACCCTACGTACCACGGCCATGTTCACCTCCCCAAAGCACAGCTTCAGCCACATATCCTCAATCCCCAACACCATCAGTAGTTCTGTACTATTTATCAAGTGAAGACCAAACTTCCTGGTCTAACACTAAGTCCACCTTGACTTGGCTCCAGCTCTCCCTTCCCAGCCTCCCAAGGCTCCTCCCTCGTTTCCTTACATTTCAGCCACACCAGACTACTCAGCTTCCTCCTCCACTGTCCTACACCCTTGTCTCTGAGCCTTTGCTCACACTGCTCTTTCTGCCTACAATGTTTCAGTCTATCCCTCTTTTCTGAACTCCAAAGCCTAATTCAAATACTACTCTTACAATGAGGTAAGTAAGGCCCTTTCTGGGGCTCCCTTGTCAAAAATAGTTTCATATTATACACTACCATGTTATAAGCTACTTCAGGGTAAAGAATGGATTTTACTAATCTTTGTTTCCCCAAGAGAATCGAACAGACTGCTCCACCCCTGCAATGCCTCACATATAGGAAGTACTCAAGAAGTATTTGTTTAATAAGTGGATTGTCTTGTATGAGGCAACCCAAACTAGTATATATCCCAATGTCAGCTTCTCTCATCCCTTCATAGTCAGTTAACACACGGAGGGTAACACAAGTCACACAGCCAAGAAAGAAGCAAGACACTTGATAAAGACAGACATGAGGAGACGACTTAGAATATTTAGGAAGTGATTTTGTATAATACACACTTGATACCAATAAACCAAGAAGAGATTCAAGCACTAGGAGGAGGCTATTAACCCATGACCTTTGATAAAGTTCCTTCCAATTCTAAGTTTCTACGAGAAGAGAGATAATACTGGTGGCATTTAACAGTAGTCATCCAGCCCTCTGAAAATCTCTTAAAATGTCAGGGTCTACTTCCTCAGCCCCTGAAGGAAACAGATTATTTGGGAAAGGAAAAGATACACTGGTAATTAGTCTCTTTTCCCTCTGGAGTTCAATTCATTTTGGTAAATGGGAAAATTTTCATTAGGAAAAATATCATAATATCATGTTCAAAGCACTCAGAAAAGTACATAGTGTTTTCATAGGTGTATCTCCTAAGATCAATTTATTCAACAGATATGGATTGAGCACTGACTACAGTGGAGACACTACTCCAGCGATGAGTGAACAAGAGGATGAACAATAAACAAATAAACATATGCCAGGTGTTACTAAGGGCTACGGAGAAAACTGAAGCGGGGCTGGAACGACAGGCTGTTTTGGTTTGTAAAGGGCAGTCAAGATCATCACAACAACCTGGCAAAACAGGTGCGATACTATAACCTTAGTTTCCTAGATTAGGGAAACTGAGTCCCTGAACGGTTAAGTGACATGTCCAAGATCCCCTGGAATTAGATGGGGAGGGGTCATAAATCAGATTTCCCAACACTGGGTCTATTGCTAAGGTGTGTGTGTGTATGTGTTTTTAACAGAGTTTATATATTTTTGACAGGGGGCACAGAGAGAGAGGGATAGGGAGAGAATCCCAAGTAGGTTCTGTGTTATTAGCGTGGAGCCCAATGGAGGGCTAGAACTCATGAATGGTGAGATCATGACTTGAGCCGAAATCAAGAGTTGGATGTTTAAAGGACTGAACCACTCAGGCGCCCCTATTGCTAAGGTTTTAAAGAAAACCTAGAGTTGGGAACTAAATTCCTTCCCCCCTAGAGAAAGATGTTTGGAGAGTGGGAAAGAGCCCCATATAGGCACATCATTAACCCGTGACCCTAAGACTGGCCTGCCTCCCGCTAGTGCACAAGCATTTGCCTCCCTTTGATATAGTAAATAAAATAACACAAACACCGTTTGGTTTTTCTAATATTGTTGCAGAACATTTTTTTTGGACAAATAAAGTTTAAAAACATGTAGTTTTTATTTAGAATGGAAAGGAGTATCTAGCCTTATTGTGCAAAAGCCGGTAATGCAACACCTCATTAGCAAAACTTCAAATCACACCTAATGGACGTAAACTCTCCTTCAGCGGCCTGCCTCAGCTCTGCAGACCTGTTGGAAAGTGTGTGAAAACAGATTCAGCAAGGATTGTCTGCCAAGAGCGCATGGGACTGCATATGTGTGTGCACACGTGTGTGTGTATACATGCACACGCATGTGTGCATGTGGCGGGGGGGTAAGGAGAAAATTGTAAACATTGCTGGGAACAGGATGCCCTCCTACATCTAACCTGAATTAAATCTAAAAACCACTTCTTAAAAGTAGAGCTGAATTAAATCTAAAAATCACTTCTTAAAAGTAGAACTGAAGATCTTAATGCAGCACAGGAATTTAGGAGGTAGAATCAGTTCTAGTACAGAGAATCAAGTCAAGCTGTAAGAGAGAGGGCCTTGGACGAGTGAGTCAAGTGTCAAAAGTTTCATGAAGTTAAAGGACAGTACATTCTGAGAGGAGGAAATGGAGATCAGGAGGCAGGGGACACCAGGGGAACAGAGCGCAGCCTGCCACAGCTAACATGCAATAGCGACAGACACATGCGTGAAATACAATTAGAAGGATACAGACACAGGTCCAACTCTTATCTTATATTTATTACAGGTAAGGAAACTGGAGCCCCAGAGATTTTAAGTGATTAGCCAAAGGCAAACAAGGGGCAAAGAAAGAACTAAGGTGGAAGTTTTTATGTTTCCAGCTAGGTGCCCTTTTCACTCTTCCATTCTGTCAATGGGGACAGGTGGGAGATCATCTTCCCTTTAAAAGTAAAAGTATACAGAGAGGCTAAATAAATTGCCTTTAGATTACATGTCCGGCTGACCAGTTGCAGCAGTGCTGATACTGAGCCCGAGTCCCTGGCACAGCTCGCCTAGGGCTGCTCCATGACTCGGCTCCTTCCCTTGAGAAAGGTAAAATCTTGGAGCCGATACAAACACCGCCCTTCCCCTCAGAAGCACTGCACAACTTTGGACCCATCCTGAAAAGAGTTATGAAACCACAGGGATGGCCATGGATGTGGATGAAAAAGCGAGTTCTTCTTCCTGTCTCTAAATTTGCCTGCCTAGCTCCAGAAGGACTGAGCCAGTGAAGTTGAGTATCGAGGAATAAAACATTAGGAAAGTGGAGAATTTGAACTATGTTGTAATAGACTGAGAGTTAGGAGGCATGGGTTCTAGTCCTGGCTCTACCGCGAACACTTGTGCCGGCTTTTGACAAGAACTTTACTTTGTTAAATTTATAAAAGGAGGATGCTGAACCACCCCCTGTCTAAGGCTACAATATTCTAATTTTCTATGATTCTAGGTAGACTCCAGTTGCAGGAAAAGAGACAAGAGGAGTTGAAGATACACTGAACTCTGAGAAACAACATACAATTTTTTTTAATGCAATAGGAATGTGCCCTATTTAAAGGGACATCAGTTCATCCTATAAATTAGATTTTTGTTTATATGTATATTTCTTATAAGAGGATATACCCAGTGAACAAAAAGGACACACATAGCGATTACCAATTTAAGAAAAGGGAAAAGTAGTAGGAGCCAACACTGAAGGCCTTTTTCAACTTAATCCATAGACTTTCTTGCTGCCCCACTTTGGACAGTTATTGGAATATATGCAACCACTGAAATTCAGTAAGCTATTATTATTAAGAACTGGAGAGGGGCGCTGGGGTGGCTCAGTTGGTTAAGTGTCCGACTCTTGATTTTGGCTCAGGCTCACGTTCATGAGAAGGAGCCTCACATCCGGCCCCATGCTGGGTGTGGAGCCTGCTTAAGATTCTCTCTCTCCCTCTGCCCCTCCCATGCTCACTTGTATGCTTCTCACTCTCTCTCTCTCCCTCAAAAAAAAAAAAAAACTTCAATAGGCTTAAGAAAATAGAAAGAAAACCAAGAACAAAGGCATTTAGGTGAGTTCAAGTTTCTCAGAATACCTGTTTGATATTGAATATATATATGTAAAGAAACTTGGAAGACCCTACTAACAGTGGTCACCTGTTCAGGGGACAGAAGTGAGCAGATGAGGGAGAGATGTAAAGGGGAGACGTTTTACGGAATATCCTTAATTGACTTTTTAACCATGTAGGTAAAGAGCTTATCTTCATTTAAAAATCAAATAAATAAATAAATAAATACATCCTGGGAATTCTATTTTTTGCAAGCAACTGTTGAAAAAACAAGAAGGCCAAATAAAGGAGACATTAGAACAAAGTACCAAGAGGCAAAGAAAATGTTGTAGCACTGGAAGGTCTGAGGACACCCAAAGAGAGGATAATCTAGACTATTTTCAGGGACAGCTAGGAAAGTCAGTGAAATGCAACATGGGCAACACTGTCAAAAGCCTTAAGTAGCTCAAACCAGCGCCAGCTGGTACAAGAGTGTCTTGAAAAATATGACACACAGGTTTATGTCCCTCTGTCCCTGGAAGAGTGTGAAACCCACCGTGGGATAAAATGAGAACCCTACTAACAGTGAAGTAGTTTTCCTTCACCCTTTAAAATAGAGGGAAGGAGGGAGCGCCTGGGTGGCTCAGTCGGCTAAGCCTCCAGCTTCAGCTCAAGTCATGTTCTCACGGTTCGTGGGTTCAAGCCCCATGTTGGGCTCTGTGCTGACAGCTCAGAGCCTAGAGCCTGCTTCAGATTCTGTATCTCCCTCTCTCTCTGACCCTCCCCTGCTTGCATTGTCTCTCTTTGTCTCTCAAAAATAAATAAAAAACATTAAAAAAATTTAAAATACAGGGAAGGAAATAAGATACCAGCATCAATGAGAGCCACAAAAATGATTAATTAGATAGAAAAGGAGGCCTATAAGGAAAAGGGAAAGAAACCCACATTTACCATTTAGCAAAGAAATTCTGTTTTGCAAGAAGTATTTAAGGGAGTCCATGAAAAACAAACACAAGGGAATGTCCTCTTAAAGTCATTTCTACTCTCAGGATTTTTTGATTTGTGGGTTAGTTCCCAGTGTGCTTCCTTGTAGAGGAGACCTCACTAATTTGGCCTAGTGAAAGGCCTAGTTAGTAAGAAGTATTAGTAATGCCAGGGAAGATCTGCAAATAAACTTGAGCAAGCATATTATTAATCAACTAAAACATGCCTTGCTTTGGGGTGCCTGGCTGGCTTAGTCGGTAGAGCATGCGACTCTCGATCTTGGGGTTGTGAGTTTGAGCCCCTTGTTGGGTGTGGAGATTACTTATGGAAAACAATTTGACAATAAAATATTATGGAAAAAAAATCTTAAAAAAAAATCCCTTGCTTAAAAGTACAATTAATACTTCTGAAGTGCTACTGATGTTCTTTCTTGTCATGAGTGTTAGTTTGTTTGCTTTCTGATAATCATGAAGCTATGCGTTTATGTTTTTTTAACTTTTCTGCATGGTGGTATAGTTCATGATAAAAAAAATAATTACAAAAAAAAATTAAAGTTATCTTTTCCACCAACTATATACCCTTGTGGTGAGGCCAAAGGCTCAAGTCAGACCGCCTACCATGAAGAGCCAGTCTCCTAATGGAGCTCCATCCAGCATCTGTCCTACTGAAGGAATGACAGCCATCAGGGCCAGAGACCCACTCTCTTTGAGGCCTCACTCCCAATCTAGGGGCACTGAAATCTGAGGCACTGGGAGCAAAGGGGCGTCAGTGGGGCGGAAACCAGGGGAAAAGGCATGCAAAGGAAAACTGGGCTCTCTCTCTGTACTCTTCATGTATCAAGTCAGGTTTAAGAAAGGGAGATTTAATTTGCATTTGAGTTGGGAAAACAAATAGTTCAAATAAAAGCAAAATAGTTTTGGCCACCTATAAGGCCATGGTCCAAAGGGCTTTACGTATCTCCTTATTGCTATGAGTGCTTTCTGAAAAAGTCATACCATTGG
This sequence comes from Suricata suricatta, assembly GCF_006229205.1. Lineage (NCBI taxonomy): Eukaryota > Metazoa > Chordata > Mammalia > Carnivora > Herpestidae > Suricata > Suricata suricatta. The sequence continues at coordinate 62,136,942 of NC_043709.1, forward strand.
CCAACTCACCTAAATAGGCACAGCCTAAACCCTGTGATTTGTCACTGCTTTGTACCTCTACTATGGATGCAAGGATAGGAAAGTGGAAGAAAATATTTCTAAAAATATTTCAAAATTTTACAATGAATGAAATTTTCTTCTAAAAATAGCTCAAGATTCCATGTTCCCTTATTCACTAACCCAGAAAGTTAAAGCCGGCCTCCGCCCTCACCCATCCACCCCACTCGGCAAAGGCCCAGATTACAATATCAGACTTAAAATAAAGGAGGAGTCACTGAGGAAATCAATGAAAGTTTCTGAAAACTACTCAGCTCCAGACCTGAGATCTGAAGAAGTCCTTAGAAAGTCAGTCCAACTTCTCAGTTCTAGATGAGAAAATTTAGGCCCAGAGTGGTGACACATCTTGCTAAAAGGACATGAACTAGTTTTGGGATGTTGTTTTATTTACAACTTGCTTTTTGCATAAACTATTTGTGGCAGCTTAAACAATACACATACAAGAAAAGAGAAATGTAGATCAGAAAAATGGCGAATTACATAGAAACAGGATTTCTCACTTCTGGTCGACTGTTATTTACATGATATCATGCTTTGTTTCTTAAACTTCCTGTATTCCCAGTGGAAGACATAGGCTACTGTTGTCACTTTTCTCAGTTACGGAGCTGCTCTGAGCTGCCACAGAAGTGAGCAAAGGACTATCTTGTGTAGACAATGTCTTAACTGCCTTTGCCATCCTGAGCCAAAAATGCCTCCACAACTACAGCTAGGTCAAGAGATCAATTGGTCTTATCTTACTTCTGTTTCATTATTAAGCCAAGACACTAAAATTTCTTTCAAATTACGAGCCTGAGGGGTGATTTAGATAAGGGAAGCTTAGGAGGCAGTTCTGATTCTACAGACAGTTGAGTTAAGCTTTATATTTGTGAATAAGTAATCATACACAGTCTTTTCTCCCCTCATCTGGAAATACCTTTCAATCTAATTCTTTAAATGACATTTGTCACATGAGGGAGCCCTAGAATGCTGTCTGGCGTCAGTCCTCAGTACGCAATGGCTAGGTAGTTGGCTGGCAGATTAACCAAGGGGATTTGCTTCTCCACCTGTTGCCTTGCTTCAAAAGATAATCATGAGAAAGAAACTCACAGTTTGGTCAAATATTTGTTAGAGGAGTCTGAAACTCTTGGCCAAAAGAAGACACGCATTTATTTCACTCGTGCTTCTTATGAGCGAGAATAACAGAACTGGCTCTAATGTAAGAATGAGTGCTGTCTCAAGCCGGGCAACTGAGTAACAAGGCCAAAGACTTGGTCTCCTCATGGGCACAGTTTACCCCCTTTGTTCCTGTTCCCAGCAGCTAAGATCTAATGTCACCAAGGGGCAGAGGAAGTTCCAATAGAGTACACATCCATCATCTCCTTCATAACAGTAGGCTTGGTTCATATTGTAACAGTTACATCATCTTTATGTTTAAAGACGGAATTCTGCGTGTGTGGAGAGGAGAGATTCTACCTGGCTCTATCATCTTTCACTATGCCCTCTTTCTTGTACTCTGTTAAGTAGTCCCATTTCATTTATGTTCTCTTTTGTGTTTGTATCTGTTTTAATCTTTTTCTCATCTGGCCAGGAGCCAAAAACAGAAATCTTATTAACAGACCTGAGGAGTGTCAAGTCCCACAAATGACCCCAAGCAGCAATTACACTGAACCAGGAACAAACCCCACGAACCAGAACCAAAACAAAAGGTAAACTGTTAACTACTTATCCAAATTGGCAAACGGACAGTTCTTCCTCCCCCGGCTCCCCTAAGCCTGCTGGGAAAGTGGGGATCTGAAGCCGCAAGGCCGCCTCCTCTAACTCACTTTCTGCGTCAAATAGTATGGGTCAAAGTCCTCCAGGGGAACTGCGACCAGGCCTTGCGGGATGTCCCCATAGATGAAAGGCAAACTCTTCCCCGCCTCCAGGTCACTGTTCGGCTTGGGCTTGCTGTCCTCATCGTCTTCCCGATGACTGCCTTCAGCCTTCGGCGGCTTCTTGAGCTTGCTCTCGGCGATGCGCCTCTCGATGTTTGCCAGTGACTCAGGGGTGAAAGGCTTGAAACTATCAGGGCCTGGTGGTGCGAGCAGCCGCGCTGCCATCTTCTCATCCTGCAGCAGCTTCGTTAGTTATGCTGCGTCCGGGACAGGTCAGCTCTGGAAGGAACGGCAACACAGACAGCAGTAATCAATTGCTGCTCTGAAAAGAGGCCAGACCAAACCATCTCACGACCTTTATTCACAACCTCCGCAACACAGAGTTTCTCCCATGACACGGGTATTTTTCTCTTCAGGATATTTGTGGTGTGAGTGATGCTCATAACGCCCCCCGGCCCCCCGGGGAATAGTCAGCCAGGGAGAGCCAAAGATGGGAGGCTCCTCATTTGCTAGTTTTTATTACTTACATGCAATTCACCGTTTGTAACCACATACAACTGCAAAGATACACTCTGCACCCTCAATGAACTTCTATTCTAAACTAATATGGCACTGGGGTGCCTGGGTGGCTCAGTCGGTTAAGTGTCTGACTTTGGTTCAGGTCATGATCTCGCAGTCCGTGAGTTCAAGCCCTGAGTTGGGCTCTGTGCTGACAGCTCAGAGCCTGGAACTTGCTACTGATTCTGGGTCTCCCTCTCTCTCTGCCCCTCCCCTGCTCGCTCTCTCTCTCTCTCTCTCTCTCTCTCAAAAATAAAGATTAAAAAAATTAAAAAACAAAACAACAAACTAGCAAGACATATTTACCATGACCCAGGGGGACGTGATAGCTTTGGAATCCTCATATGCCCACGTCACCTTCCTTTCCTGGAACTCTGCTCCCTAAGGAGAGACTCCATCTTCCAAAAACAACACAAGGGCAAACCGTCACTCTTTTCAGATTTCAATTTCTGAAAACACTAAACCCTTCCAAACTTTGGAGGCACAAAATACAGACAAAATAGCTTCCATCTGCTTTGGCTCTTCCATTTTGAATTATTGTTCAATTCACCACGTTGTGTGAAATCCATCCGGTATAAAAGTCCAGAAGTACCTTCACTGATGACCAAGATCCTGCCAGGGACAACTGAGGGAGGAAGTGGGGGGAGTAACTAGCGGAGGAATCTCAGAGAACTTCCTCTGGACCACCAGCACCGCAGCGCCGCAGGGCCAAGGATGGCGGAAAGGCCGGCGTGCAGCCCCAGAGGGGCTCAACTGGGAAGGACGGAAGTGAGAACAGAACAAACCAAGTGTTCCTTCTAAAAGGGAAAATGAAATAATGCCGTACTAGAGCCAGTGGTTTCTAAGTACGGGATTTGAAAAGCCTGTTTCCACGTTTATACAGAGTCCTGGGTTATTTAAAACACACGTTGAAACAGGGGAATCCCTAACATCAAAAGCACTAGTGTTTGGTGCCTGTCCAAAATGACCTGAGCAGGTGAGTCCTACCACAAAGGTGTTAGGGTTTTCCCCGCATTTCATCTGGTGTTCCTGGTGCTGCCCTCTCCCTTTAGTTTCGTGAGCTCCACAAAGACAATCCGGGAAATTTTTTTAGGAGGCCAAAGATGGTTCTTTCCCTCTTACTTAGCCCTCAGGGTCCACTTCAAGGCAAGTATCCATAAAACTCAAGGCTCCTCAAGAGAACAGTAGTAGAGTTAACTCTAAATAATTTGAGAGTGAAATACCCAAGGGCTCCTTTCATAAATACACCCGCAGAGATCCCAGATTTCTCTAGTGGTGGTGATTGCTAAGTGTTGCAAAGGCAGTGTAGAGTGTCTATATATGGGCTGGTCAGCCCACTCCCTTACAGCATGGGACTAATGAGGTCAGAACCACAAGTCCGCCCCCACACACACCCGAGAGCCCCACGCTGCGCTGAAGAAACCCCCACTATTCCACAGACCATGGGGTCAAAGAAATCATTTTCACATGTGAGTCACAGCATTTCTGAGATGCAAGGGATTTTACAGATACAGTCCATTTCATTTCATAGATTCGGAAACTTGGGGTCCTAAGAGAGGAGACAACTTGCCCAAAGCCACAGGGCCAGGACAGAAACCACAACCAAAGCACCCCGACTCTCCAGCTCCTACTTTTATTATGACCAGTGTCAGTCACCCGCCCTCCCTTCCTACTCTAAACCCCCTACTCCCTGGCAGGAACAGGCTGGATCATGAAGTAAATCACATGCAAATGTCAATGGTTCTGCTGATCTAAGGCTTTATTCACAATGCTTTCGTCAAACTAGAATTCTTGTTCTTTCATTCCTTCCCTCCTATCCCTGAATTGTCTCCAATAAATGCCCACTCCACACCACAGCCTTCCCACCAGCTGCAGCCTTTATAAATCCTTCCCCTTGACTCCTAGAGCTTTATCATGACCTTAGCTAACCTTTATTCACTACTTACTATGGTGCAGGCACTGTTCCAAGCACCTAGCTAATATTAACTCATTTAATCTGCAGAACAATTTATGAGGTAGATATCATTATTCTCCCCTTTTAATAGAGGAGAAAAGAGACACAGAGACCTAACACAGCCTGCCCATAGTTTCATAGCTAGAACAGGATAAATCAGGATTGAAAACATACTATTCATACTTGTCTGGGATCTTAGTCATTGTCAAACTGCACAATATAAATTCCCAGAAGGCATGGGGGGGGTGCCTTAAACTACTTTTGTATCCCTTTCAAATGCTTGAAACCCATACTTAGGTCAAATACCAGGGACCTCTTGGATCCCACAGACGTACTTATTCTCAACCCTGGGTCACCCTCAGTTCCTACTTAGGGGACAAAGAATATTGCAAGAGTTGCTTCCATCTGGAAGCAACCTAAGTGTCCACTGAAAGATGAATGGATGCATAAGTTTATATATATATACATATATATATAAGTATGTATCTGATATATATGTAGTTACATATAGATATATATAGTTATATATATAATTACATATAGTGTAATATTCCTCAGCCATAAAAACGAATGATAGCTTGCCATTTGCAATAACATAGATGGACCCAGAGGGCTTAATGCTAAGTGAGATTAAGTCAGACAGAAAAAGGCAAATACCACATGGTTTCACTCATACGTACAATCTAAATAAACAGCAGAAACAGACCCATAAATATAGAGAACAAACTGATGGTCGCCGGAGGGGAGAAGGGGGGAATGGGCAAAATGGATGAAAGGCATAGCACGGGAAACACTGTCAGTGGTGCTGTATGATGACAGCCGGTAGCTGCACTTACGGCGAGCACAGCATAACACATAGACTCGTCCAATCACTATGTTGGACACCTGAAACTAATGTTAACATTGCATGTCAACCACACTTCAACTGAAAAAAAGATGCAAGAAGGGACTGAAGATGCTGACAATTCTTGTGACCTGATTGCACAACCTGAGTTCTTCCACAGGTCACACTATGCAAGGCTAAGTTCTCTGCCTTTGCTTCCAGATCCTGTTTCTTCCTGCCTTCACCATGGTCCCTCAATGATCCCGGCTCCCCCCTGACATTCTCAATCTTCACTTTTCCTGTTCTACTTCTGTATCTTCTCCCTTCGTATCTCCTGCCCTGCTCTCTCTCCACTTGGTATAAGAGATGCTCATTCTGTTATCTTGGTTCTATCCACAACTATAGTCTCTCCTCTCAGGGCTAGCCTTCTGCAATCTCTTTGCCACACTCTTTTAGGGATCTCATCTACTCAAAATAACCTATACCTGGGTGATTTTCAGATTTCTAGCATGTCTTAATTGCTCTCCTGACCCCCCAAACTGCCTGTCACCACTTCAGAACTAAAGCATATAAAACCACTCATTTCTTTACTTCCCAAATGGATTCCTTCTCCTGGCCTTCTTAATTCTGTTATGAGAACCATCGTTTTAAAAGAGCCAAACAAGGGGGGGGCTGAGTGGCTCGGTCAGTTAAAGGTCTGACTCTTGATCTCGGCTCAGGTCACGATCTCACTGAGGGTTCGTGAAATCGAGCCCTGCATTGGGCTCAGTGCTGACAGTGTGGACACCGCCTGGGATTCTCTCTCTCTCCCTCTCTCTCTGCCCCTCTAATACTTGGTGCATGCTTGCTTTTCTCTCAAAATTTAAAAACTGCTTATAAAAACAGAACAAAAACAACCAAAAAGAACCATCGTTTTCCCAGCCATCTAGCATGGAATTTGTCATCTCTGCTGCCTTGCCCTGCCAGTCACCAGCCTTACTAATCCTTCTTTCTTCTGAGTTTCCACTTTCAAGAGCATCACCCTCACCCAGGTCCTACCACCACAGCCCCCCCCCCCCCCCCCCCCCCCCCCCCCCCCCCCCCCCCCCCCCCCCCCCCCCCCCCCCCCCGCTGCAGGCCAGCCCTCAGTCTACCAGGCACATCTCTGCTCCCATCAGGTCACTGCCCTCCCTCAGACCTACTGGCGTGACAGGGGACAACCCGCACTTCTGCCACGCCACGGCCATTCAAGGTCTTCTACAGCCTTATACTTCTCAAACATTCTCTTCCACTGCCTCCCTGCAAGGACATCTACTCTGGTGACTGTTTTTTGTTTTGATTGTCTAAGGTATTTCTTTTAAAGGTAGAACATAATAAAGTATATAGATCTCTAGTGCACGGATTGGTAATTTTGTACACACGTATACACCCATGTAACCACCACTCAGATTAAGTTATAGAAGATTCATTCCAGCATCTCAGACAGCTTCTTGACTCCCTTGTCAATAACCACCATCACCACCCACACCCAGTAAAGGCTGTTCGGACGTCTATCTCCATAGATTAGCCTGGCCTGCTCCTGAACTTCATAGAAGCAGAATATAAAACACTCTTCAGGGTCTGGCTTCTTTCACTCAGGATTATTCCTGTGAAATTTATCCTTGTTTTGTGTGTGTACCAGTGGTTCATTCTTTTTATTGCTGGGCAGTATTCTACATATGAACACAGCATGGTTTATTTATCCATTTTACCTTGACAGACACTTAGGCTGTTTATTAGTTTAGGCTATTACGGACAAAAGCTGCTAAGGATGTTTTCACGCATGTCTTCTGGTGGCCATATGTGTTCATTTCTTTTTAGCATATAAACAGGAGTGGAATGCTGGGGTCAAAAGAGGGCATATGTTTGTCTAGCTTTGGTGATACTCCCATTAGAAACGTAAGAGGACGGGGTGCCTGGGTGGCTCAGTCGGTTAAGTGTCCAACTTCGGCTCAGGTCAAGATCTCACAGTTCGTGAGTGAGAGCCCCGGTTGAGTTCTGTGCTGACAGCTCAGAGCCTGGAGCCTGCTTCGGATTCTGTGTCTCCTTCTCTCTCTGCCCCTCCCTTGCTCATGCTCTCTCTTTCTCTCAAAAATAAATTAAAAAACATTTTTTTAAAAAACCTAAAGAAAGAAAAAAGAAATTTAAGAGGGTTCCAGTTGCTCTATATCTTCACCAACACTTAGAAAGGAGTCTTTCTGGGGCACCTGGGTGGCTCAGTTAGTTAAGTATCTGACTTCAGCTCAGGTCATGATCTCACAGTTCATGTGTTCAAGCCCAGAGCTGGGCTCTGTGCTGTCAGCACACAGCCCGCTTAGGTTCTCCATGCCCATCTCTGCCCCTCCCACATGGGCTCTGTCTCCCTCAAAAATAAATAAACATTAAAAAAAAAAAGAAATAACAGTCTTCTTTATTTCACCCTTTCTAGTGGGTATTGATAGAGGTACTTCAGTTTCCTAAAAAATAATTTACTGAGGTGAAAGTTATATAACATAAAATGAACCATTTCAGAGCAAACAACTCAGTGGCAATTAATACATTCACAATGTAGTGTGATGAAATGCAACGGCCATGTCTACTTAGTTCCGAAACATTTCCATCAATCCAGAGTAAAACCCTTTGCCCATTAATTTGTTTCTCTTCATTTCTCTCCCTGTCCATCCCCCGCCCCTGTCCCAAGCTCCTGGCAACAAGGCATCTGTGTTCTGTCTCTACTGATCTATTCTGGATATTCATACAAATGCAATCATATAATAAGTAACCTTTGGGGTCTGGTTTCTTTCACTTAGCATCATGTTTTTGAAGTTCATCCACACTGTAGCAGGCGTCAGTACTTCAACTTCTTTCTATCAATGAGTAATGTTTCACTATATGTATCATATAATTTGTTTATTCACTCATCCATTGACGGGCATTTGTGGTCTTTCCAGTTTTTGGCTATTGTAAATAGTATGTCATATGTACTCATTTTAGGTCCTGTTTTCAATTCTTATAGGTATATATACCCAGGAGTAGAATTATGGGGTCATATGGTAATGGTAGGTTTAATTTTTTGAAGAAATGTCAAACATCTTCTACTGTGGCTGAGCCATTCTGCATTCTCATCAGCAATGTAAGGACCCAATTTCTCCACATCCTAGCCAGCACTTGTTATTTTCCCTTTTAAATTCTTTAAAAAAATTTTTTTTATTATAACCATCTTAGTGGGTGGAAGTGGTGTCTAATTGTGGGTTTTGATTGCATTTCAAACCCTAATGATAAAGAGGTTTAACACTTTTTTCATGTGTTTTGGCTCACTGGAATTTTAATTTGCTTTTCTCTGATGGTATTAAGCACCTTTTTACATGCTTATTGACCATTTAGATATCCTCCTTTGTGAAATGTCAGTTTAAGTCTTTGGCCACTTTTTTCTATTGGGTCATGTGCATTTTCTTATTGATCTGTGGGAGTTCTTTGGATATTTTCCATACAAGTCATTTATCAGATATATTTCAAATATTTTTCTCCTTTTTGCTTTCTTAATGGTGTCTTTAATCAATAGTAGTTCTTAATTTCACTACAATCCAACCTATCAATCTTCTTTTTCATGTTTTCTTTGTTCTGAGAAATCTTTGCCTATCCCAAGGTCATGTAACTATTAGCCTATGTTTTCTTCTGGAAGCTTCATTGTTTTACCTTTCTTATTTAAATTTCAAATAATTTGGAACTGATTTTTTTTATATATAAGCTAGAGGTCAAGGTTCTTTTTTTCCTCCCCCCTTACATGGATATTTAATCACCCAGTGTCACTCAATAAAAAGGCATCCAAATCTTAGTTTCAGCTTAGGTCATGATCTCACAGTGTGAGGCTGAGTCCCACATTAGGCTTTGTGCTGGCAATGTGGAGGAGCCTGCTTGGGATTCTCTCTCTCCCTTTCTCTCTGCCCCTCCCTTACTCACACACTCTCAAAATAAATAAACACACACACACAAAAGGCTGGTCACTTATTTTCATTGACTCCTAAATACACTTTCATTTACTTGTTTTAAATCTCCTGAAGTCTTTCTGTCCTTCTCTTCTAGGTTCTATGTGCCCCTTAAAACAGCTTACATTCCTTTTCCTGAGAAACTTTCTTGCAAAAAGTAAAAATAAACTTTTTGAATTTAGAGACCAGCTAGTCCAACTTTCCTTACTTTACAGATAAGAGAACTTCTCAGGAAGCAAGAAAAGCTGAGTTATCTAACTGCTAACTAGCGACAGATGCAGAGCTAGGGAGCAGGTCTCTTGGCCTCCAACATCACGCTCTTCTCCCCATGCCGCACGGTCCCCTGGGCAGTGCACCTCGCCTGTCAGGCCACCCTGGTCTCAGCTTTCTTCGTCCTCCAGTGATGCGATGAGACAGCCAGCCAAGATGACGAAGGAACAAGAAAAGTCACTTTGGGCCCTCATGGTCCTGAAAGAGACTGAACTAGACTCAAAGTTGGGGGAAAGAGACGATTAGGATTCCTTTCTCTTGGTCATCCAGGAAGATTCAGATCTTAAAACATCAGCCATGGCCTTTAACCACAAATAGAAATGAATCTAAATTAAGGGCAGAGGGATAGAAGAGGGAAAGAAAGCTGGCTTTGGAGTGGTTGTAACAGGGATGAAGGAAGAGGGGCCATGCCGGAGGCATGGTTAACGGAAACATCATAGGCAAGGGCACACAAGAAAAAACGTTAGGAGGAGGGCCAGAGAGCAAATAGTATTAAAAACTTGTCTCTGACTTGAAAGAAAAGAACAAAGTTGGAGGACTTATACTTTCTGATAGCAAAAATTAAAGATAGAGTTACCAAAGCAGTGTGGTACTGATGAGGGATAAAAGCAGAAAAATGTTCCTCTTTAGCCCTGAAGGCTGACTTATAGCCTACACAGTTATGATAAGGGATCACATATGTGCTTCTTAAAGGGTCTCAAGACAGCCTATAAGTCTCACCGATAGCTGAAACTAAACTGAAGGATAAGTACCAGAGAAATCTTGTGAAAGTAGTTTTATGAGCAGAAGTTTGAAGAAGACATGTATGACCTAATACTCCCTGCATGTCCCCACCCGCTTGAGCACTAAGCAGCCTCACAGAGCAAAAGTGAAGCTCTTTCTGCCTAAGGGTCTTGTCCCTGTGCTACTTAAATAAACGAAGTTGCACCATACAATGGCATAAGAATTCTTTCTTGGCCACTGCAGTGGATGATTCTGCAACAGCAGTAGCATTGGACAGACATATAGACCAATGAAATAGAGCCCAGAAACAAACCCTCATATATATGGTCAAATGATTTTCAACAAGGATGACAAGACCCTTTAATGAGGAAGAGGAGAAGGGGGAGGGAAGGAGGAAAAAAGTTACAGAGAGGGAAGGAGGTAAACCACAAGAGACTCTTAAATACTGAGAACAAACTAAGGGTTGATGGGGCATGGGGGAGAGGGGAAAGTGGGTGATGGTCATTCAGGGGGGCACTTGTTGGGATGAGCACTGGGTGTTGTATGGAAACCAATTTAACAATAAACTATATTTTTTAAAAATGGTGCTGGGAAAACTAGATACCCACATACAGAAGAATGAAGTTGGACCCTTATCTTACATCATATACAAAAATTAACTGAAAATGGATCAAATATCTAAATGTAAGAGCTAAGACTATAAAACTCTTGGCAGAAAATGTAGAGGGAAAGCTTGATGATATTGAGTTTGGCAAGGATTTCTTGCAAAGGACACCAAAAGCACGGCAACAACCACAACAAAATAGATATATTGGATCTCATTAAATAAAAACCTTTGTGTATCAAAGGATACTACCAAAAGAGTGAAAAGGCAACCCACAGAATGGAAGAAAGTATTTGAAAACCATACATCTCATAAGAGATTAATACTCAGACTTCATAAAAACAACAACAACAACCTACAACTCAACAACAAAGCAACCAATCGGCTAAAAATAATGGACAGAGGATTTGAATAGAAATTTCTTCAAAGAAGACATACAAACATTCAATAACCACATGCAAAGATGCTCAACATCACTCATCATCACAGAAATGCAAATAAAACCACAATGAGAATGAGATACCACCTCACACTCACTAGAATGGCTGTTATAAAACAAAACAAAACAAAACAGAAAACAACAAGTACCGGCAAGAACGTGGAAAAACTGGAGACCTTCTGGAACACAACATGGCAGCTTTTCAAACAATTAGATATAGAATCACCACAAGAGTCAGCAATTCCCATAGTCAAATCCTACCCAGAGAATTGAAAGCAGGGACTCAAACAGCTTTCTTCTTTCTGTGACCCATGTTCACAGCAGCTTACTCACAATAGCCCAAAGGTAGAAGCAACCCAAATAAATGTGCACGTATTGATGAATGGATGGACAAGATGTGCTATAACCATCTAATGGAATATTATTCAGCCTTAAAAAGGGAGGGAATTCTGGCACATGCTACAACATGAATGAACCTTGAAGGCAATATACTAAGTGAAATAAACCAGACTCAAAAAGACAAACATTGTATGATTCCACTTATCTATAGTGAAATACATAGAGACAAAGTAGAATAGTGGTTACCAGGGGCAAGGGGGTGAGGGTGATGGAAAATTATTTAAGTGGGTTCATAGTTTCAGTTTGGGATGATGAAAAAGTTCTGTGGATGGACAGTGGTGATGGTCATACAATGTAAATGTACTTAACACCACTGAATTGTACCCTTGAGGTGGTAAATTTCATATTATATGTATTTTACCACAACTTGTTTTTATTTTTAAAGTTTATTTATTCATTTTGAGAGAGAGAGAAAGAAAGCACAAGCAGGGGAGGGGCAGAGAGAAAGGGAGAGAGAGAGAATCCCAAGCAGGCTCCACACTGCCAACACAGAGCCTGACTTGGGGCTGGAACTCACAAACTGTGAGATCCTGACCTGAGCCAAAATCAAGAGTCGGATGCTTAGCCAACTTAGCAACACAGGGGCCCCATTACCACAACTTTTTAAAAAAAGAAAAAAAAAAACCACAAATGATACATTTATTGTGCTCCCTACCATATGCCAGAAACTGTACTGATGATCAGTGTAGCGCCTTCAGGGACCTGTAAAGTCTTCTGGGGGTGGGAGACGAGTAAACAGGCCAAGTACTGTATGACAAATCCAGCAAAGTAAAGCAGGTTCTTACAGGCACACACAAGCAAGACCCATAGTTTGAAGAGAGGAGGTAAGGATGTCTGGAGAAAGTGATATCTCAGCTAAAGCCTGAAGGATGGCTTGAGGAGTAGGGGGTGGCAGGAAAATGCGTAGAACTTTGCAGGAGGAAGAAACAGCATATACAAGAGACCACAGACAAGGGAAATCAAGTCACCTGGGTCCTGAAAACAGTTCAATGTAAGCAGACTTCAGAAAATTAACAGATAAGCAGGTGCCACACCAGGAAGGCAAAGATGTTATCACGGGAAGGAGTTCTGATTTTATCCTGAAGGCAATATGGAGATATTGAAAGTTTTTAAAGGGGGAATGACTTGGTTGAAGTCGCATTTCAGAAAGATTATTCCAGCTACAGTGTATAGAAATGAGGTGGGCGGCGGGGAGGTGGGTGGGGGAGGAGCATGGTTCGAGTGAAGACGACCAGGTAGACTGCTGACATGATGCGGGTAAGAGACCATGACAGCCTGAATTGGGAAGCAGCAATCAGGAGACTCAACAGTCCTGTCGACTAACTCAAGTGGGAAGTACGGGTGAAGGAAAAAAGAGAAAGAGGCCCAGATTTTTGTCATGGGCAAAAGGAGGAGAGGTAGTCAAAATTCACTAAGATGGGGAATAAGATGTGATGCACAGCTCGGGGGCTGAGATGGTGACTTGGCTTTTAAGCGACTTGAGTCTGAGTTGCTTTGGTACATCCAAACGGAGACACACTGATGGGCAGTAGATACGTGGTTCTGAGGTCCAAGGGAAGGACATAACCATGTGAACCAGAAGAAGAGAACTTTGGTGGAGAACACAAGCTAGCCCCCAAGGACGGCCAGCCAGCCCTCCACGTGTTGGGATAGAGCGCATCTGGGATCAGCCAGCGGAGCTGCGCAGCACTGGGAGGAAGGTGGGCGGCTCTCACCACCGAGGAGAAAACTGCAGCCAGATGGATGGAGCTTACACTGTCCCCACTCCTGAGGCCCCTCCTTCCCCAAGTGACAACGAGATGCCAGGCTGCCAATTTTCTTTGTCACTTACGGATTTCATTTTGGGAAATCATAAAGCAGTTCTGGAAATTGAAATAAAAACAATTTTGTCAAACCTTCATTTTACTCATTTGAAACATAAAAAATTGCCATCCTAACCCTCTCTTGATGGCATTAAAATCTGGCTCTCCCTCCTACAGGATCTTACCCGCCCAGGCTCACCCTGGTGCCTGTCAGCATCCATGCTCACGGAGAGCGGCCCTGTGCGTTCTGTCGCACTGGCTTTCCACTTCAGGAGGCCACTCTGAGGTTTGTTCTTCCTAAGCCTCATACTCACCAAACTCCCCCAAAGCTGACCTATTTTTGCCTCTGATTCTCAATAATTGGTCTCTTTCTAATCCCTTTGAGACCATCTCCCTTCCGTGATTTACATCTGTCTTCCTGCAGATTCCCCTTGAAGGATCTGTGTATAGAATATTTTGAAAGACACCTAATATGGATATAAACATAAAATTGACCAGGATAAATACCTTCATGATACATAAATAACTCTACCACGAGGGGCTTGTGAAGCACATACACTTTTAGTACTTGAATATTTCGATGTAAAAAGGCATTTAAATAAAGTCAAAACCAGTTATTTCAAAGATTATAAATGGATCCAAAAGTTTCTCTGAGCAAGTCCCATCAGCCCCAAATGAAGACAGGATTCCACCATGTCCATAAATCTATACAACCAGGAAGCCTACTCTTCTCTCTGCTTCTCAAGATATGGCCCAATCGAGAGGTCATTAGACTTCATCTCCCTGGCCCTGCAGTCAATACAAGTCAAAATTTTCCTCTATTTTATCACTTATCCCCTATCGATAATTTTCTTCCTTCCTTCCTTCCTTCCTTCCTTCCTTCCTTCCTTCCTTCCTTCCTTCCTTCCTATCTTTTCAAATTTAGCTGGCTTTCCATGTTTCCTTTATTTCTTCCACAAGGCACAGGAGCCTTTTCCTTTTATATCCCACATACTAAGCGGTTTGTAGATTGTGGTTGTTGCTCCCACTTCTATTGTCATTCCCTTCACTAGCCTCCTGGTTCAAGTGGCAGTGCAAACAATTTTTTTTCTTGTTCATAGCATTATAATTGAAATTTGTGACCTGTGGCTCTCTACTTCTTTTGGTCTCAATTCCAACAGGCATATTAGATTTTAACCTCAATTTCCTATGCCTTCCTTTCGTAGTCATATTGAGACTCTCCTCTCCACCCATTTGGTCCTTCCTCCCATCCCCAGTGGTCTAAAGAAACTGCAGATGTTGTCTTATTTTCCACTGGATGGCTTCCATGTTTTCCAGAGAACTAAACTTTTGATACATGTTAAGCATCTAGAAAAGAAATGCCCTTAATAGGTGCTCATACGTCTAAGGAAGACCACGACATTTGGGAAGCTACGTTTCATTCCAAGTATCTTAGGTTTTGAGGACAACTCTAGAGCCCAGATAAGAAACTCACTTTACACACTCTCCCATCAGCATTTATTGGGTGTGGAAGGAATAGGAAAACTCCTTCCATAGGAAGGAATATGGTTGGGGGTGAAGGGAGAAAGTTGCAGGACACACAAAAAGATTATTATTTTTAAGAATTATGTTATTATTATATAACTGGGGAGAAGAAATCAACGCAGCTCACAGTTCATGTTCTTTTCCTTTGTAACTGGACAGAGTTCATCAATTCGAGTCCACTGAATATATGATTTGGGTTAGAGATTCACTGCCTCTGACCAGAAATCCAATGGTTTTAAGCTATGCTTTACTGTATAATGACTATCAGACCTACTAAAATGACAAAGAAAGTACAGGGGTAAATACAGTGTCTAACAAGTAAAAAGTGCCCAGTACATATTAGTTAATACCACCTGTATCATCAGTTTAATTTTTTTCAATTTTGTTCAATCTTCATAAAATAAATAAAAAACCAAAATAGCATCTGAAAATCACTGCCTAAATCTTGCTGAACAAAGACGACATCACTGTGGAAATAAATTTTTGGTGGGCAGTCAGTGACAGAAAATACTATCTATAAAGGTTCATTTTTCAGTTGATACCAAAAAATCTAAATGTGGATAATAAAAGGTAGCCAAGGAGTATCAATATGTAGGCAAGATATTCTCTACTACGTTATAGATTATATACAGCCAGAGGCATGCCTGCCAAGTTCAGCTGAGAAAGAGACGGTGGAAATGCTTGCCGGACTTATAACAACTTTCACAAGTGAGGAGGAAGATAGCATCGGCATCACAGGGCTATAGTACTTTTCTCTGCATATACTTTTTATATCATACAGAATTTAGAAGTCACTATATTCACAACTGGCCTTATCTTGGCCATCTTCAAAAATATGGCATTTAATTATAATAAGGGTTATGAGGTTTCTGCTCTCCATTATTGGTTAAGACCCTAGCCCATATGCTTCTATAAAGCTTGACAATTTCTAATCATATTTCTGGACAGCTAACATTACCTTTGCTATAGAGATTTTTTTTTCATTATGACATCAGATCAAGACCTCTACTACCCCCTCAAATGAGAAACAATCTTAGGCCAAGAATGAGAAACTGAGATTACAGTTTGGATATGGCCACTGACCAGCTGTATGACCCTTAATAATTAAATTCACCTATCCAAGCCGTGGTCTTATTTATAAAACGAAGGAGGTGAGTAAGATGGTTTAAAGAGCCAGCTCGGCAGTTTGTCAACTAATTGACCTTGGACAGATTACATAATCTTATGGAGCTTCCATTTCCTCATTTAAGTGTTAAATGAGATAATGCATGTGAAAGTAGGCCACAATAAATAAATAAGGATGATCATAATACCACCAGTAGTTATAGTTAACATGGAGCGTTTACTACGTGCTCTAGGTACAGTTCTAAGAGCTTTTATACAATCCTTTTGATCCTTCCAACAACTCTGTGAGGTACATATTGTTATCAGTCCACATTACTTTTTTTAAGTTCATTTTCTATATTTATTTTGAGAGTGAGTGTGCAAGGGAAGGGCAGAGAGAGAGAGAGAGAGCGAAAGAGAATCCTGAGCAGGCTCCGCACCATCAGTACAGCGCTGATGTGGGGCTCAAACCCACGTATTGTGAGATCATGACTTCATGACCTGAGTCAAAATCAAGAGTCAGATGCTTAGCCAACTGAGCCACCTAGGCGCCCTCATTCCACATTATTGATGAGGAAACTGAGGCGGAGAGGTTCAGAAATTTGCCCAAGATCACAGGGTAGGATTCAGACCCACGCTGTTTGGCTTCAGGGTCTATGTTCTTAACCATTTCATCACATGACTTCTTATCGGCACACCTTCCCCTTCACTGAACCTGTTTCAAGATCCCTTTCAGTTCTATGATTCCATAAACATAAATTAATTAGCTGCCATAGACTCTGACTGGCTAAGCAAAGTTGGCTTCTCTGAGAATTACCAAGGTTCTGAACATAGAGGCTTTAATGAGAAGGAACTGTGTGTTGAATAAAAGAATGAACACGGAGGCTAAGAAGAGGTCTAGCGCTGTTCGGTTGATCCTTGCCACAACTATGACCCAGAATTCATCCCTTCAATTAAGCACTCCTTGAGTGTCTACTGTGTGGCACTGGAGAGCTTAGAACTTAGAAGACTGGTATCACAACACATTTTGCCAAGTCACTATCTGTCAATCCTGTTGTAAGGTAGAGTCCTGCACTGGGTGGTAGAAAGTTGGATTAAAAATTTAAAGCTTTTTGTTTTCAATCATCAAACGTCTTCTTCAAATAAGATCTCAGATGAAACATCAATAACCCAGACAAAAGTATATCTGCTCTTAAGTGATGCAGGGAGTCGGCGCAAGGTCCACCTCACTTCTCTCAGATCACCCCTGCAGAGTGTCACCCTGCGGAGTGTCAGGATGGCCCCAAACCCATTAATCAAAATAATGATTGGGTGTCTTTCAAATCCAGAATCCACTGGACAAGAAGCACAATGGATCTGGGACTACTCACTAATAAAGCCCACTTGATGTGGATATGAAAAATACATGCAAGTGGTTATGTTCCTGACTGCAAAGCTGGTGCAGTAGCTGTGAAGACTAGGATAATATATTTTGCCAGGCACTTTATGAACACTACCTTTCATCTTCACAACAACCTAAGAAGGCAGGTATTGTTGGCTTCATTTTACAAATGAGGAAAGAGAAACTCAAAGGGAAAAAAAAGGAATTCCCAAGGTCACACAGGATGTAGCCTCCCTCCAAAGTGCACGTGCTTTCCCCAGGCATACCAGGACGCCTCTGATGACAACTACGGTCAAGCATTGCCTACTCCAAAGAGCTCTACAAAGAGGAAGGCTCTTAATGTAACCATGAGAACTGACAGATTCCATGGACATGTGCTACTTAGGCAACACACAGGGGGCTTCACGTGTCACAGAAGGTGACACTCAAACTGGGTCACACTGTATGGCATTCAAACAGCACGGAGCGCTGAGGCCTTGGGTGTGGCTAAGAGGTCAGAGTATAGGCACCGCCTCTTGTAGAGCTTCTATGTTTTTTGCTCTTCACTTGCTGAATCAATCGCTAGTGGAGGGCAGGGCAGGTCCACCACACGGCAGTCAGGAGACCGGGCGCTGACCAAACTCAGAAGGATTGCTCACACTTCCTTGAGGTTGTTGGGGGAAGGGAAGACGGGTCCCTCAAGCAGCCACTTTGGCACCCAGACATGGTGACTACACAAGCAGGGAGACATAGACAAGGGCCTGGCCACGGGGATAATAAAATCCCCTTCCTCACACAGGGTTACCGCACGAGCAGACGGGAGAATATCAGGAGCTCGCAGTGTCGCACAAATGACAGCACAGTAATACGCAGCAGCCTGGGTGGAAGCTGAGAGGAAATCACTGCAACAAACAAGCCAATGTGGTCAGCCATGATTAAAAACAGGATAGATCTTTCCTGAACGAGGTTTCAGACTTGCTGTAGTCTCAGGAGACCGAGCTGACAGCGATAAACTGCAAACAGTTGCTGAGGCTACAGATGAACGCCACCTCTTATTTGTACAGCGCTCTAACATTTACAGAGCACTTTCTCATCCTTTACCTCATCTCATCCTCACTTTTGAGGTTCAAGGAGCAAGGACTGCTAGATCCCAGTTCACAGAAAAGGTATCCAGGATTGGAGAGGGTAAATGACTTGCTTTGGAACAGCCAGTGACCGAGGGACAAAATCGTAAATGGTACCCCATCCATCTTCTAAGGAGAGAGAATTTCTTTCCTGTTGAGACTAGCTATCTTCCTCATGCTGAATGGAATAAGGAGTAAAAAGGGAAAGGGGGAAACTACATAATAATAACGACAGTGGTGGTGATGATAAAGAGGCCAGGAAGGAAAGCTCTGGGAATGCAGCAGATGCTGGAGATGGGTTTCAGTGGGGCTGGGAAGTTTGCAGACAAAACGAAAAGGAGAAAGCAGGAGACAGGACAGTGATGATATGGAGTGGCCAAAGAATATCTATTACAGGTCTAGTGGATTAATGTCCAATACATCCTGCTGATCTTTCAAAAAAATTTTTTTTCTTTTGAGAAAGAGCGCATGCATGCAGGGCAGGGCAGAGGGGGAAAGAGAGAATCTTAGACTTCACATTCAGTGAGGAGCCAATGCAGAACTAGATCCAACAACCATGGGATCATGACTGGAGCCGAAATCAGAGTTGGGTGCTCAACCGGTTGAGCCACCCAGGCACCTGTTTCTTCCTGCTCATCTCTTTAAGAATCATCTGGGAAACGTGCATAACTCATGAATTTTTAAAACATTTTTTAAGTCTTTAATTAATTAATTAATTAATTAATTTAATTTTTGAGAGAAAGAGAGAGTGAGCAGGGGAGGGGCAGAGAGAGAGGGAGACACAGAATCCGAAGCAGGTTCCAGGCTCTGAGCTGTCAGCACAGAGCCCGACATGGGGCTCAAACCCACAAACCGTGAGATCATGACCTGAGCCGAAGTCAAACACTTAACCAACTGAGGCACCCAGGCACCCCTCATGAAGTCTTTTGAATTGAATTGAGTGTGTTTTGTTTCTGCTGCTTGCCGTTGTATGGACTAGTTTTTATGGCACCTTGACACAAATGCAGGGTAGCTCACGAAAGCAGGGAATTACATCGCGGGACATTGGCAAGTGGCAGGGTGTGGGCTGGCATTGGAGCTTCTGCTTTCTACCCTGCTGCTTTTCCCCTGCGAGAACACCCTACCGCTAAGCCCTGTGGACACAATGTGGGCGGGGACTTCACACACGCAGCCACGAACACCGCCTGCAGGAAACATCACCTCCAAATATATAGCACAGCAGCACACATGCTAATACTGTTAGTGATGCTCTCACAGCTACTTTCCCACTGGACTTTCCCAACCGCCCTACGGCAGCCCCACAGCGGCGAAGTGACTTGCTAAGGGTCACAAAGATGGCAGGTAGCACAGTCAGGATGTAAACTCATGGTGTGGCCCTTCGTCCAGTGTGTTCTTCTGTAGTGTGTGACATTTCAGGACAATAATGTTATAGTGGGACAAGTGCAGTGGTAGCAAGATGAGAAATCTATTTCTAATCTCACTTTTAATAACAGTGATAAGATGTAATCTTACGCTTTTCCCTGAGATGTCCAAAGTTCTCTCTGTCTGCTCAGAGGATGTGGGACTAGCCAACATCCTGTAGGAAACACTAAAACAAAACTGCTCGTAACTATGATGGTCCCCTGATTGTTAACCACTTCACCAACGACAAATGAACTGACTAATCCTCACAGCTGTTGGTACAACCCATGCAGCCGTGGGGACAGTACAGTAGTTCTAAACTGGAGATACAATTGGAAACCGAAATGAAATTTAGCTTTGATGGCTGTGGCTCCCTTCTGCTCAAAAATCTTCAGACTCTCCACTGCATTTTGATTAAAATTTAAATCTTCAAATGAGCAGTTAGGGCCCTTTCCAGCCTATTAATAGCTATTCTCTGCTTGTAGCTTCTGTTTCACGAAACCACCCCTCGCTCCTACTGTACTTTTCCATTGCTACACCTTTGCATGTGCCGTCCCCTCTGCCTAGAATGCTATTCTGCCTAACCTTGCTTGGGAGAGCGGTTCGTATTCGTCCTACTCGAGACAACTTGTCCTGCTCTTCAGTATTTTAAACCAGCTCCTCAAATAGTATTTTATGTGTCTGTGTCTTGTTTCCCCTAACTATACGTGCCTCAAGGGCAAAGATCATGTTTATTAATCCTGGACACACTATGCTGTGTCCACAGAGCACAGAGTAGGGCATGTGATAAGTGTTTGCGGCAGAAATGGAAGAAGAATGGTATTCAGCTTTTGTCTTAACACAACAGCTATACTAGAAAGCAAATTGACTTTGATACGCCTTAAATAACATATCTAACAGTTTTGAGATCTTCAATATTTAAGGGAACCACAGCTCAAATCAACTATTGAACTAAATTTCTGCTAATCACCTTCTCACACACCATAGACAATGATCTCTGTGATAAAGGTTACGTGATAATTTGGGAATAAGATATTTGTTGCCAATAAAACGAAGCATCCACTTGGGCTAAAGCTACCATGCCTTCATTCAGACCACCAGAGGCCATGTGGAAGATGGCAACAATCTGAATAGTTGGGTCCGACAGTGTGACTGAATCCTGAATAGGAGTGCAATAGGTTGAGGCATGCTATAAAAACTGTGACAAATGAATACTCAGGATAGTAGTTCCCTAGGAGAAAGACAGTAAGTGATCAAGAGAGGCAGGGGGAGACTACTGGATTGCTGGGTACACAGGTGTACTCACCAAAACTTGATCAGTGTACACCCCTGATTTCTGCATTTTTCTGTATGTATATTATATTTCAATAAGGTTTATAAAATGAATACTGATAAAACAACTTACCTAATATTAAGAAATCAGACCATTTAAAGCAAGATTTAAAACCTATACTTAGAGGCACCTGGGTGGCTCAGGCGGTTAAGCAGCCACTTTAGCTCAGGCCATGATCTTGCAGTTCATGGGTTCAAGCTCCGCATTGGGCTCTGTGCTGACAGCTGGACAGCTGACAGCCTGGAGCCTGCTTCAGACTCTGTGTCTCTCTCTCTCTGCCTCTCCCATTCCTGTTCTGTCACGCTTCCTCAAAATTAAACATTAAAAAAATTGGGGGGGGCACCTGGGTGGCTCAGTTGGTTAAGAGTCCGACTTCGGCTCAGGTCATGATCTCATGGTCTGTGGGTTCGAGCCCTGCATCAGGCTCTGTGCTGCTAGCTCAGAGCCTGGAGCCTGCTTCAGATTCTGTGTCTCCCTCTCTCTCTCTGCTCCTCCCCCATTCATGCATTGTCTCTCTCTGTCTCTCAAAAATAAATAAAAATTTAAAAAAAAGCTTTCTATTAAAAAAAATTTTGGAAAAAAAAAACCCTACACTTAAAATCAGATAAGAGGAAGGAACAACCAATTTAACAATTTTTTAATTGATAATCATCTCTGTCCTGGGTGCACATTCATCATTTCCCTACTTCCTCCTTCATTATTTCTAGTAAGGCACTGGCATTGAAGATTCTGGCCTTTCATTTCTCCACTTAGAAGTTCCAAAGAGAATTCTGGAATTCTTATTACTCAACCTAATTATTTCTCTTGTACTTATGAGCAAAAAGCCTAGTTTAAAATTTTCCATCAAATGGGTCAGTTTCCAGAAGGTCGTCCCATTCAGCTGTGACCTATTCATCCATTTGGTCACTCAAGAATTATTTACCAGTGTTTTCTATGTGCCAGATGCTGTGCTAGATCCCAAGGAATAATTCAACAGTAAACAAATTCTCTGCAGCCTGTAGAGCTTATACTCCTGGGGAGACAGATGAATTACCAGCCAATTACAATGCAGGGACACAATAGCATTAAGGTACCAGGTACCTTATCAGGCACCAAGAATTCACATAATCCAGAATTAGGGGCGGATGGGGATGGGGTGGATTGTTCTATGAACATGTGTAGTGTGTGATAGGGACAAGGAAAACAGACTAAGTTTAAAATGAAGTTTATTCCTCAGGTTTGATTCAGTCTATCTCCAACTCCATGAGAATTTCTTCCCACTAAGAAGTGTTGGACTTGTTAACGAGGCTGTCAGTCTTGGAAAACCATTATTTGTCTTAACATGATTTTATACAGTGCTAACTAGCATCCTACAGCATTAAAAATCCTAGCAGATTTTTCCTCTAAACCTAATTCCTTAAAAACAAACAAACAAAAAAATTTAGGGCAAAGAGAACAGGAAAACACTCATCACACTGAAGTGTTTGAAAATTATATAGAAGGGAGGAGCCAAGATGGCAGAAAGGAAGGGAGCTCTGTAAACTTCGTCTGCCTCATCGATCGAGCTGAGAAGGACATTACTCTCATCTGCAAGAGCGGAAGGAGAAAATACGGACTCCAGAAGGAAGAGAACCTGAAGGATACCTGAGTGAGTGAGTGTGAACTGGGGAGATTGGAAAACAGGCCAGCCCTAGACGGGCAGGGGAGGTGGGAGCCCCCGCCCAATGCAGGCAAGTGTGAGGAGCCTGAGAGACAAAGGGAAGAGACAGAAAGACTGAATACCCTCATAGTACTGTCTCTGGGGAAGAGGTAAAGAACACTTAACCACGCTTGGAGAGAGAAGCTCACTCCATAGATAACTTCTGGGTAGCCTAAATCCAGAACCCAGGTGGCGCAAGGGAAGGAACAGCTTCCAGCCCAGCGCCATCTTGGCGAGGAGTCGGCGACCACTGCAGCAGCGGTGTCAGGTGTGCTCACTTCGACCTCGGTTTTGGGAGTGGGAGCACGCACCTCATTTCCACGGCGCATCTCACCCCCAGCATTGGCTGTGCGAACCCTGAATCCCGGGTGCCGGCAGGGAAAAAATAGCCCCCACCTCCGCGCGATCCCGACAGAGAGTTGGTGGTGGTGGAGACCTGGGTGCGCGCCCAGGCTGCAGGAGCCCCAGCTCATTTCCAGCAGCTCCCAGCGCCGCCTC
Organism: Suricata suricatta; assembly: GCF_006229205.1. NCBI lineage: Eukaryota > Metazoa > Chordata > Mammalia > Carnivora > Herpestidae > Suricata > Suricata suricatta. Next base: position 62,160,429 of record NC_043709.1, read on the forward strand.
CGGCAACAGCTACGTGCTCATTCCTCCCCCAACGCTAACGCCTTCCCCACTGGGGGTTGGGTCTGTGAAGGTGCACACTTCACCTCCTGCTGCGCATCTCGCCTCAGGCAGGGGCAGCCAAAACCCCAGCCTGAGCCAAGACAAACCGATTCCTCCTCCTAAGAAGCCAGCAACCAAGACAAAAACATCTCATCTGTGGTAGCATAAAAAGTGCATGGACTGGAACTTTGAACCGAGGCGGGCCTGGAAAATACAACTCAGGCAAAAGGAGATCGGACTCATTAGAGTGGCCTGCAGTTCCTAGTTCAGCAGAGCTTGGCGTGCCGCCTATCTAAAATCTGTAGACACCAAGGCGGAGCCTCTGAGAACAGCCTCCAAGACCTACCACATCAAACCACGCCTATCCACGAGGGGGAGCAGCTGGTTTTGGGGGTTTTTTGCTTTTTTTATAATTTTTTCTTTTTTTTCTTCATTATTTTCTTTTCGCCTTTTTCTGTGCATATTTTTTATTATTATTACTTTTTTTATTTACTTAAATTTTTTAAAATTTTTACTCATTTTCATTTCTCCTTTCTCCCTTTTTTTTTCTTTTTCTTCTTTGCCTTCTTGCAATCCATATATATATTCTCCTATATCTCATCCCTACCTCTCCCCTCAACTGGTCATACACTTTTAGACTGTCCACTGTCCTTTGTTGTCTCTGACCCCCTTTATTTTTTTCTTTTTTCTTTTTCTTTTCTTCTTCTCCTCTTTTCGTCTCCTTCCTCCCCATTCTCCTTATTTTCTTTCCCCCTGTTAATGTGTTTGTTTGTTTGATTTGTTTGTGCGTTTGTGTGTTACTGTTCCCTCTGTGTGTGTCTGTCTGTTTTCCTTCTTAGGGCTACACCAAGAAACAAGCCAAAGTGTGCATGACAGCGAGTCCCAAATATTGCTGAGTAGGGAAATAAAATATTCAAAGGCACAACAAGAGAAACTGAGAGACACCATTAAAAGAATA
>NC_043709.1:62161525-62176666 GCF_006229205.1 Suricata suricatta
CAAGCATATTGTAGTATAGAGGTGGAATTTAAGGAAAGGTATTAAGCAGGCTGTGTTGTAGCCTATGAACAAGTAATATATTGTATCATTTATCTTGAATGTATCATAGATAAGCTGCTATATAACGATTGCCACTTCAGATAGCTGTGAAATTAGGTGATTAACTAGTTGTTACTTAACCTTCTAATTTCTGTATAAGCCTAATTACCTGAAATAGAAGTTGGGGTTCTGATTTTTTACTTTGCTTATCCATTTGGAGTGTCATTGTAACTACTGTATTGTAAATGATGGAAAATAATTGCATATGTTAAAAAATACTGTTATATTCTAAAAAAATAAATAAAAAATAAAGTTACCAAAAAAAAAAAAAAAAAGAAAAGTATATAGCCAGTTAAAGTAACTGTAAAATGCTCTCAGGTCCAGATTGGAGAAAAAGTTCTGAGTAGCTGTCAATTATACTGTACCCTCTTATGTTGACACCCTATGACCTCTTTTAAAAAGAAAATAACATTTATTGTTATTTTCCTGCTTATAAAAAATAATACATGCTTCACTTCGAAAACTAGGAAAATAAAAAAAATAGAAAACCATCTATGAACCTAATACCCAGAGAACTATCATTAAATCTTTCCTTGTTCTTTCCTTTGCTTATAATTTTACAAAGCTGGAGCCATAGTCTATACATTGCTATAGACTAAATATGTCCCCCTCCCCTGCACTGCAATTTGTTATAAAAGACAGAGGCTCTTGTAAAAGAGAGCCCAGAGGGCTCCCTTGCCCCTTCCACCATGGAGGTCACAGCAAAAAGATGGGCCCTCACCAAACACTAATTGTGGGCACCTTGATCTTGACTTCCTAGCCTCCATTACTGAGAAATACATGTCTGTTCAGTCTCGGGTGTTTTTCTTATAGGAACCTAAATGAACTAAGACGTACAATTTGAATCCTTTTTATCACAACTGATTCATTTTACGACCTATTTCAGGTATTAAGAAAAACATACAGGTAGTAATAGAACTTCACAGACAGCTCTAATCTCCTCCCTGTGTATTCTCACCCATACAATTCCTGTCTACCTTCCTTGAAGGCAACCACTATCCTGAATTAGGGGTTTCTCAAACTCCTGCACTTCTTACATTATTTTATATTATTGTCATATAAACAATGTATCCCTTATAACAGAAAGATTGCTTTGCATGTTCTGATACTTTGTATAAGTACAAAATATTGGCCATGTTCTAAAACCTGCACTTTTCCACCTCACAGATGACATATTCCTTTGGACACATTTCCCTAATTCATGCATTTTGGTGGCTTTGCGGTTGTAGTTCACTGTTCAACTATATCACAACGTATCCTCCTTCCTTTGTTCATTCAGCTGAAGCAATCACATGCTATTATCCACAATGTTACCATCAACAATTGTTCACATGACCATGTGCTCAAATGAGGAAGTTGCTTTTAGGTATACACCTCAGAGTTCAATTACTGGGTTCCAGAGCACAATCATTTTTAATTTCCACACTTGAATCTTAAACATTTTAAATAAAACTGAACAGTTGTTACTACGGTTATACAGGAATATCTTCACCCACGTACCCCTTCTCTACCTTGGGCCAGAGTACCATAATTAAATAAAATCAAACGATTAAGTAAATGTGGATGGCTGAGAGACAATGACCAGCAAGAAGGATCTATTAAGAAATCTACACGCAGTGGCACAGTAATGATCAGGCAGTAATTACACCTGTCTTCCGTTTAGTGTGCTCTAAAGGAACTCTTAAGTCTTGCACAGCAGGTGAGCCCTCTTCAGACTCCATTCAGTAGAAGAGCTAGAGCACAGGGGGAGAAAGACATATTCCTGGGTAATAAAAAATTGTTGGCAGGAATTTTGCAAAGCATGCCAGTGAAAGCAAACCTCCGAAGCCAAACGGTTGAAGAAAATCTGAACTTTCAGCAGAGGCAGACTGAGACACTGATTTTCTTAAAGGGCCATTCCAGTGCAAAACAGTGTGGGAGATAGGTGAGAAAATAACAGAAAACCTGGTAAATGATAGAAGGAGTCCAGATAGAGATGATTTCCCCTGGCCTGTATCTTCAAAGTATTTCTAATGATATGTACCTGTGTGCATGTGCATGTATACACATACAAGTGTAAGGCAGATGCGTCATAGTTTGGAAGAGTCCCTGGGGGTCCGGATCCATCCCTTCCCTTGGCCATCTCCCTCCCCCCTGGCACCCTCTCCCACAGCCCTGGAAAACATTGCTGTAGGTATTCCATATGGAGGATCGATGTCACATGTAAAACACGGCAACTTACAAACCACTTCTACATATGTAACCACACTTGATTCTCAAAATAACTTGTTAAGGCAGGTGTTGCTATTATTCACATTTTACAGATGAGAAATATAATAGAAAGCTCAGAGAGATAAAGCAATTTGCCCAAGGTCACAGTAAGTGGGGGAGGGGAGCTGTGAAAGCACTTGAGGAGACTGAATATTGAATATAGGTCACAGAAGGCAGGCCTCTGACAGGGACGCCAAGCACTCCGCACTGTGCCTTAGATGAAAAAGTTGGGGATGGCGGTGAACATGGTGCCTCTGGGGTAAATGAATCCATGGTGAGTTCTTACAGTCATAAAAAGGGCTGGGGCACCTAGGTAGCTCAGGCAGTTAAGCGATCGACTTCAGCTCAGGTCATGATCTCACAGTTTGTGAGTTCAAGCCCCGCGTCAAGCTCTGTGCTGACAGCTCAGAGCCTGGAGCCTGCTTCAGATTCTATGTGTCCCTCTCTCTCTGCCCCTCCCCTGCTCATGATCTGTCTCTCTCTGTCTCTCAAAAATAAATAAATGTTAAAAAAAAAATTAAAAAAGAGCTAAAGCAAATATTCTATTATCCTCTATATTTTCTGTATTCTGAAACTATTTCATGTTAAAAATAAAAATTCTGCTAGCAGAGTTTAGAGATGCCACCACTTTGAGGTTAGGATCCCAAGGAGTGGATAACACCTGAGGCCTAGGTAGAAATGAGTTTACTTCTCCAGGGATCAGAAGAGGTGAAAGGCACTTATGCCCGGACTGCCAGACATAAGGGCATGCGGGCAAGGGCGAAGAGCGCCGTGCGAACGCCAGACTACAGGGGAGCAGGGGGTCCCCAAAAGAAACCAGCGCACCTTACACCAGGTGGATCTGACTTTGGTAACCTGAGACTACACAGCTTGGCCTGATTTATTCTTTAAATTGTCTGAAGTAAATCTCCCGCTTAACAGAAAAATCGTTTTTGCTTTTTAAAACAGCAGAATGTACCCAAGCTCAATGCAGCCAGTACTATGGGAAGCAGGCATTACGGGTTTGAAAAAGAACAGAATAGGAACGCTGGGGTTTATCTTTGGAAGCGAAATTCCTCTTTATCTTACAAGTAGACGCTGTGGCAAGTGACTTGAGCAGACGGTGGTGACACTACTCTGCCGACCAGGCAGTCACGGGTTTGTGGGCCATACCGTCTTACAATCTCTCTGTGAAAACCATGAAAAACAAGTCTGTTCTTATCCATCTTGGTGGTTTTATTTCCCTGATCCTTCCATATTAACACACTGGGGTGGAGAGAGGGATGTATCTTGCTGAAGGTGCATAGCTGGGCCGAGAATAGAACTCCAGCATCCTGTCTCTCGGCTCGGCTCACTTCTGGACCACGCTACCTCAGGAAGGAACATTTGAAAATAGGAATTCTCTCCCACCTTGCGATCAAGCTGTGCACAAGCACAAGATCGATGAATGAAGTTGGCTAAGTGACTCAGCACTGGGCTGGCTCCCCTGTGAGTCAGGCCCAGCATCCTGAGTGGTTGGAAGCACAATCTCTTTAAATAAGATTTTAAAACCAAGGTCTTTACCACCCGAGATCCCTCAAAGATTGCAGGGGTATTTTATTTTGTTTGGACAAGGATCAGGATGTCACCTCTAGCATCTCAGACATGAATCAGCTTGAGTAATTATATCACCCATAATTTTCATGGATGTTTCTTTCACTGTGCCCTGTAGGCTGCTTCGGGTAGTAGTCTTAGAGTCCAGAACCAGTTGAGGTAGATAGAGGCAAGAGCACAGACAAGACAGACAAGTGCCTGGACCACAGGAATTAACGAACGAATTAGGATCACATCTGCATCTCTTCCTCTTTAATGCAGGAAAAGCCCGCAAAGTAAGACCTTCTCGTATTCCTCTGAAGGATAACAGCTATACACACAGCTTTGGGGGCATATTGGTAAGATGCCCCAACCTGACCCTGTCAATCGCCATTGGTTTTGACCACCTGCTCCCAGCAGGGAAGAAGCTAGCCTCTGAGCAATGACCCCTGTGACAGATGGCACAGCACAGACAGAAAAGGGCCAGCCAAAAATATTCCTTCCCACAGAGGGAGGGAGCCTGGGTGTTTGAAAGCAGGAGTCAAAAGAACAAAGCAATGAAATTCACCAAGTGTATCTAAAACTTGCCCTCAGGATATCAATAGTCTTTTGAATGACAAATGAATCAAAACCCTTGACGAAGGGACCTCTGGACCCTGGGCACAGCAAGCTGTCATTAGCAAGGTTTTGGAACAAATTATCTTAGCGGAAAAAAGTGTGACAATGAGTTTAGTGAAGGACTCTCAGAGCCATTAAAAAAAAAAACCTGAACTCTTAAGACAACCTTAGAATCAAATTTCCAGATATTCACTAGTCTTGAAATAACACAAACAATTCAGAGAATACTGATGGCAAAATATCGGTACAAGAAAGGGCTTTAATTGGCAGGGGGGAAAATCCATTAGCCCCTGGTTTGGTTTGGTTACCAGTGGGGGAGTGGAGGGGGGGACATGAAAGAAGGAAAAGTGAAGAAGCTGGCATTAAAAAGGATGAGGAAGTAAAGTTCCACTTGTCACGTGCTGATGCCTGGCACTCCACAAGGAACCTGTACAGAAAGCTGCCATGATTCTATGAAGGAAGCATTTTTTGCTATTTTTAAATGAAAACAAAAACAAAAACAAAAAAAATCAAAGACAAAAACAACCCCACAGCAGCATTTTTCACAGTAGCCAAAAAGGAGAAACAACGCAAGTGTCCACTGACAGATGAATGGATAAACACAATGTGGCACATTCAGACAGTGGAATATTGTTCAGCCTTAGGAAATCCTGACAGGCTGAAGCCTGAAAAGCTTATGCTCAGTCAAATACGCCAGGCACAATAGGGTAAATACGGTATGATACTTCTTGTCAGAGGTACCAAGTGTAGTCAGAGGCTGGAGGCGAGGAGGAACAGGGAGGTTCACAGATACAGAGTTAGTCTGGGAAGGTGAGAAAGTTCTGGAGACGGGTGGTAGTGATGGCAATTCAACAATGTGAACATGCTTCACACCACTGAAGTGTATACTTTAAAATGGTCAATTATATGTTATATATTTTACCACAATTTTTTTTACTGTTTTTTTTTAATTTATTTTAGAGAGAGAGAGAGACAGCATGAACAGGGGAGGGTCAGAAAGAGAGGGAGACACAGAATCTGAAGCAGGCTCCAGGCTCTGAGCTAGCTGTCAGTACAGGGCCTGACGTGGGGCTCAAACCCACGAACCGTGAGATCATGACCTGAGCTGAAGTCGGACGCTTAACTGATTGAGCCACTCAGGCGCCCCTTACCACAATTTTTAAAAATGAAAGAAACAAGGCATAGCAAGGTTAAAAAACTTGGCCAGATCAAAGCTAGCACAGGGAGGAGACAGGAGTCAGCACAAGCTTAATGCTTGTGATTTCCTCAGACGCTCCCTCCTCCACCACAGAGCTGTCCAGGCTCCCGGAGAGAAAGAGAGGGACAAGGAGAACGATCTGGAAGAGGACCCTGATGCTCTGCTTGACCACAGTTCATCTGCTATGACTCATTCACATCTCTCCCCGACCACTAGTCACTCAGGGTTTTTTGCTCAAACCCTGTCTAATCTCATTTTCATCTCTTAGCCCTCTCCCAAGAGTATGTATGCCCTGTTTAGGGAATGTCCCGAGTATTCCAAACTCACCATCACTCAACAGATTCAGAAAAACCTCCCACCCTAGAAAGCTTCCCTGAACTGGAAGGTAACAGCAAACCCCTCCCTCCAATTATGTACGTCCTTTAACCAATTCTCAGTTACTAAAAAAATTCACGCTGTAGAATTGACTTGCAAAAAAAAAAAAAATTAAATTACCAGAGTTCTGAGGCACTTTAATGTCACTGGCTCTGCTGAGGCAATTCTGCCCCTCAAAGAACATATGACAATATGTGGAGACATTTTTTTAAGTAGGCTTCATGCCCACCATAGGGCCCAACGCGGGGCTTGAACTCACGGCCCTGAGATCAAGACCTGAACTGAGATCAAGAGTGGGACATTTAACCCACTTAACCCAGGTGCCTCTGTCTGGAGACATTTTGGACTGTCACACTTGGGGGAGGGGGTGCTGCTGGCATCTAGCAGTAGGCCAGCCATGCTGCTAAACACCCTAAAATGGGCAGAACAGCCCACCACACCGAAGAGTTTCCCATTCAAAATGTCAATAATACCGGGGCGCCAGCCGGGCCTGGGGCGCCTGGTTGAGCATCGGACTCTTCATTTCGGACTCTCAAACAGTTCATGGGTTCGAGCCCTGTGTTGGGCTCCAGGCTGGCAGTGTGGAGCCTGCACTGCTTGGGATTCTCTCGCTCTCTCACTCTTGCTCTCTCTCTCAAAATAAATAAACTTTAAAAATGTGTCAACAGTGCCAAAGCTGAGACACGCTGGTAGCCCACCCACTCACATGACACTTGCACTTCCTTTACAAATTACCGAGGGAAGAGAGCCTGTGCTGCAATACTATGACGGACAGAGAACTGTGATCTGAGGCCGCCCACTCCACCTGTTAGCAGGTAAGTGGATTCATCAAATTCGATCACAATTTGCCTCTCTGAGCCTTTGCCTATCGGCCTGACACTGATTCTGAGGTCAAACAATAGTCAAATCCCTGTTCTACGAGGCAGTTCTTCAAAATCAGAGGACAGTTACAACATCTTATCCTATAAACACAGAAGACGGGCATTGATGTAAATGTCTCTACATGCTTTTATATTTAGGTTTAAGAGTCCTGCACTGAAATTCTCGAGAGCAGGTAGCATGTCTACATTGCGTTGCCCAGATTGCCAGTAAAAATGTCATCCAGACTAGTACTTAATAGTGTATAAGTAGTACTTACTAACATATAACTAGGTTGATGGTGAGCAGGAAGGAGGTGGGTACCTGCCAACCTGCTGTAATGCCCAGATAAGAACAGAACATTTTTTTAGAGGAGAAGTGCTATCGGTCCTCCACACAAACATGTCTGTTGATGCCAATACTCAGCTCTTCTTTCCACTCTAAATGGTCTCTTCCTGCCATCTATAGCTGGGGGCCAACATGCCATTACACACACACTCGCTTGTGAGAATCCCTACACAGTAGGAATCCTCTTAATCCCCTAGAAGAAAAGTAACCCAAACTTTGGTACATCTGCATAGAAGGATGCTAATTCCTGCCCTATCTGTCTAGCTGGACTACAAAACTACTAAACACTTCTGACATTCTACATACAGTATTAATGACATCAGCAACCTAAGAGACTGGCTCTACAGAAGAAAGATGCTTTGTAAGTGTGAAGTCTCAACCTTGCAGAGTTAGTCTATACAGGGCCAAGGACTCACTTCTAAACAAAGCTGGAAGGTTGCTTGACACTGATAAATGTATAGCCCCAGTGAGCAACTACAATTTAAAAATTATTCTAACACCTCACTAGTTTGGCCTTCACTACTGTTCTACCGGTTCATCCACTTCCTCGTGTGCCGTTCTCAGACCTCCCTGTAATCCTGACCAGGCGCATCATTCTTCTTTCCTTTCCCAAGCAAGACCTACTGTAACTTTAAACTGAACATCAGGACCTCTCTCGAACCTTCTAGCAAATCTTTTATTAACTCCGTTCCATGATGATCTCTCCAAGTCTGTACACCAACTCCTCACTCCCCTTATATATATTCTGCTTTAGAATGAATCCCCAAAGGTGTTATTTAGGAATGCAAAACATTCAACAAGTATTGATCAATCAACAAATATTTACTGAGTTCTTACAATGTACTCTAGGTTCTACAGGAGATAGAAAATATATATATTCTTTTGTTATGCTCCATGAAATGCCAAGACTACCCAACTCAAAACCGTCACTAAACTTAAGAAAGCACATAATTACTCAGTTATGGCTATAGATGTTAAATACTACACAAGTTCAGAAAATAAGTTCAAGGTCTTTCCTAGTTCTCATTTCTTAAAGTGAAATATCAGAAACAAACAAAAAGGGATATTTTCATTCATTCTCTCCATATTTTATGAGGCTTCTTATGTATGAGATGTTACAATACACACTAAATTTATACTGCACTGAAAGTCCATATTTATTACCTCACTTCACCTTTAACAACAATACAACAGAGGTAGAACAAGGGGTAGCCATCACCCTATTCTCTAAATGAAGAGACTGGGCTTAGAAAGAGGAAGGGTATGTGCCCCAAATGTACATGTTAACAACAAACCCAACACTCAAAACAGTGTTCTGGGTGCCTGGGTGGCTCAGTCGGTTGGGCGTCTGACTTTGGCTCAGGTCATGATCTCGCAGTTCCCGAGTTCCAGCCCTGCCTGCGTCTGTGCTGACAGCTCAGAGCCTGGAGCCTGCTTCAGATGCTATGTCTCCCTCCCTCTCTGCCCCTCCCCTGCTCATGCCCTGTCTCTCTCTCTCTCTTCAGAAAAAAATAAACATTAAAATTTAAAAAAACAGTGTTCTGACTTCTAGCCCATGGCTTCTTTTTTCTTTTCTTTTCTTATTTTTTTGACGTTTTTTATTTTTGAAAGACAGAGACAGAGCAGGGGAGGGGCAGAAAGAGAGGGAGATAGAGAATCCAAAGCAGGCTCCAGGTGCCAAGCTGTCAGCACAAAGCCCGATGCAGGGCTCAAACCCATGAACAGGGAGATCATGACCTGAGCTGAAGTCAGACGCTTAACCCACCAATCTATCCAGGAGCCCCATAGCCCCACAATTTCTAACTCTCTTCCCAGAGTCCCTCCTCCCACCTTTCTGTGCAGAGCCACACATATGACTGTGCAACCTTGCCCATTACTGTGCTTAAGACACAGCAGTAAAAAGTTAAGTCAACTACCTAAACAAAGTTCTGCATTTTTATTATTTTTTTTAAAGGTAGGCTCCACACCTGGCATGAGACTTGAACTCATGGCCCTGAGATCAAGGGTCACATCCTCTATAGACTGAGCCAGCTGGGCGCCCCCCAAACCTTTACATTTTTAAAATATCTGCTCCAGGAAAAAATAAATCTGCTTTAGGTCCTTAAAAGAATCTGTCAATCACATGCCTTTTCTCATACTTTTCATGAATATAAAAACCCAAATCCATAATCTAATAAGCTCCTCTAAATCTAAATGTATGTCTAGAAAACAACTGGAGAGTGGGGGGTAGAGGGAAATAGAAAACAAAGAACAAAATGAGAGTATGTATCTTGGTATTAAATATTAATATTTATAAAGGAGAGAAACCTACTCTTTTTGGTTATGCATTTTCCATCTGTTAGATTAAACCCTGTCTCTTCATAGACGCTATAGCAAGTGCCTGTCACAAAGTAGATGTCCAATATTGCATAGTAAATGAATGAATCTGTCTTCCCTAATATCGTGAGTTCCTTAAGGGCAAAGACCTCATCTCACACACTTACATACCCCTATTTCAAAATAGGCAGTCAATGATGCACTGAATTAAATTATTCAGCCACAAAGTACAGAGAGCTCTGTGTAGAAAGGTTGTGTGGTATTCTGTGTTTTCTTAGATTTCTGTATTTGTCTATTTGTCATCCATTAATCACAGGGCCAAACTAACAACCAGAGTTGTTTCTACCTCCCTGCCATCCAGAGCCCATACTCTGAGCTACATCCTTTATTGACTCAGACACCAAGCCAATATTCCCCTTGCCCTAAATCAACTCCGGTCCGGGAACCAGACAACGAGGAATGGCCCTTATACCCCCAAGCCCATCGGAATTATTGAAACTAGCTAATCCAACGGTGCTTCCCCTGCCCTGACTTGCCTTTCCCATAGAAAACACAATAAAGGCCCTGGACCATGCTCTCTCATCACTCTCCTCCTGCCCGAACCTGGCGCTCCCCCTGCGACCCTGTGTGGTGTGGCATCCCTCTTCTTAGGAAGTGTTAACAACAAATTCCCCTTTTAAAGGCATTTACCTCTCCATGTTGTCAGTCACCTTTATAGATTAAGTCCCAGGGACAAATCCCTTGGATACTACCATTATCATCACCACCAGACACAAAGAACTAGACCCCAGCCTGATCCTAAATGCTGCTTTACACCACTGCTTATAAAAACCTCCCCTCCCTCGTAGATGGCAAACTCCTTTGAAGACGTAAACAAGATCCTCTCTTGTATCACCTATTCACCAAATTTAATGCTATATATACAGCAGTCACTTGATAAGCTGAATGTTACACACATAATAATTAGTTGACCTTTTTTTAGCCTGAATCTTATCAATTGTTAACTACCCCCTCTGCCCTCAAAAAAGGAAAATCCTCCAAGTGGGTGATCACTAGAAATTTAAATAAAAATTACAATATGACCCAGCAACCACAATCCTATGTATTTAGCCAAATGAACTGAAAACTACGTTCACATAAAAATCTGTACACAAGTATGTATAGCTGTTAATCTATAGTTCCAAAATTAGAAGCAACAAGGATATCTTTCACCAGGTAAATGGACAAAATAAAAGTGGTATATCCATCAATGGAGTATGATTTGATGACAAGAAAGAATGAGCTACTGGTTCATGCAATAATATGGATAAATCTTAAATGCATTTTTGCTGGGTGAAAAATTACATATTGTGTGATTCCATTAATGCAACATTCTGGAAAAGGTAAAACTATAGGTATGGAAAACAGACCAGCAATGTCTAAAAGTGTTGACAGTATGGTGGCAGGTGGCTATGAGCGGATGCACAGGGAAATTTTTAGGGTGTTGGAACTGTTCTATGAGGCACATGACCTTAGACATTTGTCAAAACCCACAGAACTATACCTTACAAATAGTGAACTTTAATGTATGCAAATTTTTTAAAAAATCAAAAGGGTATCAGGGGATCCCAAGATAGAATGCAGACTATGACAAATGAATCTAACGTATTATAAATGTATCACATAAACTCACCGAAGGGGGTGAGGAGAAAAGGAGCAGACTTCTGTAACCTTGGAAAGTTGGAAAGTATTGCTTCAACCAGAAACTATATGGCTGAAGATAAAAGGAACCATACATAAACACCGTTCTTGAGTGTTGGTAAATTTGTTGCTCAAGGGAGTATGATTAGTCACTCAGAACTCACTTCACATAGATAGAGGACTGAATAAATAGTAAATGTACCATCTACAGTGGTGGATGGTGAGAGGCAGGTCCCTCACTGTCAGAGGGGGGAATGCAGATAAGCAAAAGGGGAAGGCTAGAATAAACACTGTGGTAACGTATTAGAGTCAAAGATATCTGTGTGAATCTATGCTTAATTGCTTAACATGTGTGTGTGTGTGTGTGTGTGTGTGTGTGTGTGTGCGCGCGCGCGCGTGTACAGACAAATCAATTCAGGAATAACTACAAACACTATGTGTACATGGGTTGGTTATACACATATGTATTTCCTAGCTTTATCCTCTGAGATGACCTAATAGTGATACACACACCCAATGCTCAGATCTTGCTCCCTCCAGTGAAAAGAACCAGGCCTCCTTTCTAAGATGCTGACTCTAGAGTGAGGACAGAGAAAATATAAGATGGGCCTGGAACATCTTCTAGTTCCAGAAAGTAATAAAGTTATCAAGTAAGAGAAGAATGAGGGCATGTCAGGGGGACAGAAGGCAATCTGGAATAGCCCCCAGTGGCTCAAACTGGAACAATTTGAGCAACCACATAAACAGCACAGTTCTAATCCAAAATGTAGACTAAATATATGAGTCCAAACTGATATAAGTGAGTGACAATAAAAAACACAGAGAAAAAGGAATAAATCTTCCTTTACAGAAGAATTCCAAATAATATATGTAGATACTACCTCCTCCAGGATGCGGAGCTTAATTATCATCCCTCCTCCCCAAGTGTGGGCTAGACTTAGTGACTAATTTCCAAAGAATACAGTATGGGGAAATAGTCACTTTGTAGTGGAGAAACCTGGCAAACATTACTGTAACCAAATGGCCACGGTAAACATCACCAGTGGTAAGTCATGTTAATACCACATACTGTTGATAGGATGTGATGCAGAGGACACTTCTTCAAATCCCACAACCTTAGTCTAATCCTGAGAAAGACTCCAGACAGACCCAAACTGAGGGACAAAATACCTCACTAGTTACTCCTCAAAACTGCCAATGTCATGTTAAAACAAGGGAGTCTGAGAAACTGAGGGAACCGGAGGAGACTAAGAAGACATAATGACTGAATGCAATGTGATATGTTGGACTAGATCTTGCAAGAGAAAAAGGACGTTAGTATGAAAACTGGTGAAATCCAGGGGCACCTGGTGGCTCAGTTGGTTAAGCACCTAACTCTTAATTTTGGCTCAGGTCATGATCTCATGGATCATGGGATCGAGACCTGCGTTGGGCTCTGCACTGACAGTGTGGAGCCTGCTTGGGAGTCTCTCTCTCTCTCCCTCTTGCTCTGCCTCTCCCCCACTCATTGGTGCTCTCTCTCTCTCTCTCTCTCTCTCTCTCTCAAAATAAGTAAAAAAATATTTAAAAAATAAATAAATAAAAACTGTTAAAATCCAAAGAAAATTCTGGAATTTCACAATGATGCACCAGCCTTGGTTTCTTAGTTTTGATAATTATACCATGGTAATGTAAGTGTTAACTTCAGGGGAAACTGAGTAAGGCATGCACAGAACTTTCTGTATTTGCAACTTTTCTGTGAATCTAAAGTTATTCCAAAATAAAAACTTGACTTTTTAATAATCTAATGCTGGTTTAGGGTCAAACTAGTGAGAAAACTAAAGTTTTATCTGAAAAATTTCTGTGTGACAAAAGTATAGGATCACAGTATTAGGTGCATCTGCTACAGAGAGCAAGTAAAGTACACTTGACCTACTGTCTTGTAAACTAAATCTACTGTAATGATACTTCCGTTGATGAAAACAACACATTTCCCTGGCACATTCATGGTCAGATGCTTCTTTACCAGAAGCAGAATTCATAAAATCCAGGACTACATGCTCTTTCTTTGATGAGGACTGCTTCCTTCCTTTCCACGCCTTCAGATGAGACTAACTGGGCTTCCCAAGCCTACAGTGCAGAACTCTGGACTCTCTTGGGACTCTCACCTTGTCTGGTCTGGAGCCTGGCCAGCCTTTAAAATGCCCAAGGCCATGGCTAAGACTCTGTCCCTTCTTTTCTTACTTGCTATTGGCTCTGACACAGAACTATAGAGATCTGAACTGGCCCAGTATCTCCACTTCCAGATTAAACTATTCCAGAAGCATCACTGTGTATATGAACTGATAATAGCAATGTCCCAGCCCATAGCCAAATAACTGCACAGGCTCTGCATATCAACCCTAGTGGGTAACACCTGACAGTTACCCATACTATTACTATCAGTGTTTTGAGAACTCACTATCTGAAAGAGATCATCAATACAATGCACTTTGTATTCCTGAATGAAAATTAGCATGACATTTTTAAGGTAGTGATGTAAAATTCTAAGAATTCAGGGCACCTGGGTGGGTCAGCCAGTTAAGCGATCAGCTCTTAGTTTCGGCTCAGGTCATGATCTCACAGTTTGTGGGTTCGAGCCCTCGATTCAGACTCCCTGCAAATAGTGCAGAGCCTGCCTGGAGTTTCTCTCTCTCTCTCTCTCTCTCTCTCTGGCCCTCCCCTGTGAATGCAGGAGCTCTCTCTGTCTCAAAATAAATAAATAAACTTTTTAAAAAAGAAAAGAAAAATGATAAATTAGTAAATAAATAAATTAAATAAAATTCTAAGAATTCATTGGCTGCCCTCTGGGAATGATGTATACTGACTCTGATCTCTAACCCAAATTCAGAAAATAGCATTCCAAAGGGAATTTCTAGACCCAAAGACATATGATAAGTTTATAGTTGGCAAGGGCCAGCCACACTTGCTTAACTTGCTTTATATGCTAAACAGAGAAGGTTACAGAACTTTATGAAGATAAAAAGTAAACGATACAGAATTTAAGCAATAAAAAGTTTCTTGACAGGCTTTCCTCTGTCACATTACTCTATAAAACCACAATGTAAATATTCTGCTACTATGTATTAAATACTGCATGCTTTGCCCAAGCTAAGATGAAACCACATCATAAATCAATAAGCATTTTGCATTTTCTTTCATTATCTACTCAAAGTCCTGCCTACTGCACCTCTAAACATTTCATTAAATCCAATTATACAGCAAACACTCCCAAAATACTTAGATTGTATTGATTGTTAAGTTTCACTTAACAGTATATAAAAGGCTGTGTTGTGACAGGTATCAATTATCCATTTGATACTGAATCAATTTTTCTTAAGCACTACTAACTGCTTACTTTTCTTGAAGCTAGATCATTCTGAAAATTTCCTGTTAGACCTATGAGTGCGAACATATGGTATCTGTCCTTCTCTGCCTGACTTATTTTGCTTAGCATGACACCCTCGAGGTCCATCCACTTTCCTACAAATGGCCAGATTTCATTCTTTCTCATTGCCGTGTAGTACTCCATCGTGAATATATACCACATCTTCTTTGTGTGCAATCTTTCATTTATGCATGTGAGAGGGTTTTCTTTTTCTAATATTTTTACATTGTAGTACTTGTTTTGCTTGTTGGTGGTGTTTGCTTATTTAATACATTCCGTCAAGGACAGAAATTACATGCTGGTTTTTCTTTCCCCTAGGGAGTGTGTCTTAGGTTTTTCCCTTATTATTTTCTTTACTTTTTTTTCCCCCTCTTCTTTTTTTGGTGGTGGGGGTGGTTATGTTTAAATGAAGTTGCTTTTACAGCACCAAAGACTTAATCAT
>NC_043709.1:62176766-62182708 GCF_006229205.1 Suricata suricatta
TCTGTATAAGTCTAATTACATGAAATAGAAGTGGGGGTTTTGATTTTTTACTTTGCTTTTCTGTTTGGAGTGTCATTGTAACTACTGTATTGTAAATGACGGAAAATAATTGCATATGTTAAAAAAATAGTGTTACATTAAAGACCAAAAAATAAATAAATAAATAAATTCACACACACAAAAAAAATAAAACCACAATGTGAGAAAAAACCACGGATACTGTGTGTGAGTCATAGCTTAGTATCTTCCGATAAGCCTGCTGGTCATTATAAGAACCATCGACTCCTCCTTGCCTGTCTGCCCCACAGTGATGTCTGATCCTAGAGAGCTGGGGTTTTGGGGGCTTTTTGTTTGTTTTTTTGACTGATGTGGAACAGATTCAGAAGGCAAATCCAAACAAAAAATTCCAACAATATTTTATGTAATAATTGCTTTACTATATTAAGTGCATGGTCTCCCAAGGTAACTGTTAGGTTTTGTATTTTCTACTGCATGGTCTTTCTTTAAATAACACATGCTCATCCCTATTTTTCAGATAGTGTGGGGTTAAATACCTAAAAAATTAAAATAAGGTGGCTATTTGAAGAGTCACCCAAACCAGTTTTATTGCTTAATAATTATCCAAGTAGGGTCCCCACTTGGAAAGAACACAACATTCACTTTACAAGTCTTCTTTTTCATATTAGTGTTCCAGCTAATTTTATTATTTATTAAAATTAACTGAGGCAGGTACTAACACAATTAAAGCCAAGTAAACATGAAAAATTTTAAGTATCTCAATGATCTGACTTTGGTCTTACATACAAAGTCACAAAGACTGTTATTAGGAACACACAATGCCTGAAAGCCCTGTTTTCAAACAAACACCACACACCACTAAAAAAGCAAACCCTGGGGGACCAGGGTGGCTCAGACGGTTGAACGTCCATTTCTTGGTTTCAGCTCAAGTCGTGATCCCAGGGTTGTAGGATCACATCTCACGTCAGACTCAGCACTGAGCATGGAGCCTGCTTAAGATTCTCTTCTCTCTGCCCCCTCTCCTGTCGGCATGCCCACACTCCCTCTAAAACCAACCAAATGGGGCACCTGGGTGGCTCAGTCGGTTAAGCACCCGGCTTCAGCTCAGCTCATGAGCTTACCGTTTGTGGGTTCGAGCCCTGTGTCGGGCTCTGTGCTGACAGCTAGCTCAGAGCCTGGAGCCTGCTTCAGATTCTGTATCTCCCCCTCTCTCTCTGACCCTCCTCTGCTCATACTGTCTCTCTATCAAAAATACATAAAAACATTAAAAAAAATTTTAAACCAACCAACCAACCCTAAATGATGACACTTTGGTCTCCATGATATTAACCATGTCTCCAAGACTGCTTCTTCCATAAAACATTTTCATATCACAGATGCTGATCTAGAGATCAGAAAAAAAAATAAAGATCATTGTATTTGTATGGTTTCTGTTTCCCCATTAACTATAGTAAATGACAGCAGCTTTCACCTGCCCACCCCATGGGCACAGGCATGGTTGTGCAGGTGGAAATACATGGTGGACAAAATGTTCCTCAGAAGAAAGGCTTGAATCAAAACCAACATGTGAGGATTAGGAACTGACTAGTATTGGCTATCCAAGTCCTCTTGACTGTCATATTTTTCCTTTTGGCTGTTTACTAAATAGCCATCTTACACTATTTTTTCCACAGCTTGTTGGCACATCTCTTAATAGAATTAGAAAGAGAAAAGCAGGTAAATGCCAACTAATCTGTTTTCTTTTGTTCACCACACAGTTTTGGTAAATTACCTGGCAGAGCCAGAGTTAGATGTTAATCAGAATTAGAAAAATGAGCTAAGATTATATGAAGGTTTCTATGACCTATTCTAATATGCCTCTACCTACCAAAGTCTAAAAAGTTGGTGGATTATTTGCAGTAGCATGAAACTAGATGTCAAATGCTATTCACAATTTGGCAACTTTAAATGGGCACACCTACTCTTTATTCCAAGGTACTGCTTCACAGATGTAAAATGTGTTACAAGGATGTAACTTTCCTGTAATAACAAAAAGACTGAAATCAACAGACTATTTACTGAATAAATATACATTTATGGATGCAATTAACACCCATTAATAAAGGACTTAGTAATAAACACACTATATTCATTTACTGGTATTCTTCACAGCTGCCTTCTACAGACACTGCTATGGAAAGGTCTCCAGGACATATTAAGTGAGAAAGCAAGGCATGGAGCAGTGTGTGCAGAACACTACCATTTGTTAACATGCGCATGCTTAGTCCTACTTTATGTTTGGTAAGGTGTGGGATATCTCTGCAAGCATACAAAAGTCACTGGGCCCCCTGGGGTCCCACCAGTTACTGGGTGTCTCCAGGGGAAGGAAGCGCTGGCTAGACTAAGTAAAGAAAACTTACCGCTCTCTCTTTGTTCCCCTTATATTTCTTGTAGTGACTGCAAATACATGATCTACTCTAAACTTTTTTTTTTTTTTTTAATTAGAAAGATGGAGGAGAGGGCAAACTGTGCCAAAAAGGTTGCAGTCCTACCCTGAGGCACTTCCTCCACCAGGGACCCTGAGGCCTGTTAGTCCAGTCATTTGATCTTCTGGGACTGATAACCTTCCTGGAAGCTACCACCTCACCTCAGCATGTGTTTAGTAAATAATCCAAATTTCTGATTCTGGTTAAGATCAAGTAAAAGTCCACTACACCCTCTCTCTTCCACTGGACTCAACTAAAATCCCTAGATAGGGCTACTCCATCCATTGTCTGATGATTGAAAAGTCACGGATCGCCAGAGGACTGAGAAAAGAAACCAAAATTCAAAACATCATGAAATCAACAGAGAGTTTTCCTTTTTTCTTCTTCTGGTACCTCCTGGACTGAACTCGAAAGCAGCCCAAACCCAGAACTATACCAGGTGCAGACAGACGGAAAGAGCTCTAAGACTTCCATTTTTGGTGCAAAAAAATAGGAAAGGGAGACCCTAAAGGTCAAAAGAAATAGAGGAAATCCCAATTTTGTTCTTCTCTTTTGTTCTCTCCTGCTTTACCCCAAAACAAACAGGCAGCAACAGCAATGGCAACAGCAGCCAAGTAGGAAAACCTTTCCCTGACCAGAGAAACTGTGACCCCAAGAGCATAGAGGGTATCTGCATTGTTTTGTTTTCTTTCTCTATCCCCTTACTATTTGGCTCTCAAGGAAATGTAGTTACAGGAAGTTGAAAGTAGAGCAGAAAGCTAAAGTTTCAGCTTTTTAGTGAGAGGAGCATAAAGGAGAATGCTTTGGATCTGGAAAGTTTGAGACAACAACAGGAAAAGGAGGGAGCTCAGTAAGGCTGTATGTGAACTCCAGGGCTTATCTCTAATCTGCACATGGCATGTATCTGATCCTAAACACATACCAAAGGCTTGGACAGCTCATCTATGGGTATGCCACTGCCCAGGTCTGAGAATGGCCACTGGTACACACATGGAACAGACACAAATAGCACTGCAAATACTTTGAAAATTGAACAGATACTGAGCCCCAGCCCATAGAAGAAAGGTAAGTACTTAGAGCCTGAACCAAACAAGACTGGTTGCCTGCTCAAACAAATAAGCAAACAGAAACATTCTCTATAAAATGTACACAAGACTCAATGTCTCACAACATAATATTCAAAATATCCAAGATACAAATCCAAACTGATATAAAAAGAAACATAAAAATCTCAACATCTCACAAGAGAAAAGAAAATCAACAGACACCAACCCCAACATATAAAATTATCAGACTTAAAAGCAGCTATTACAATCTTGCTCCGGGAAATAAAGGCAAACACTCTTGAAGTAGATGGAAACATAGATAATCTCAATGAAGGAACAGAACATACATACATACACACTAACACACACACAGGAACCAAATTGGGGAAAAAATTTTTTGTTTGTTCATTTTACAGTTTTGCTCTCACTGAGGTTTTATTAAATTGCTATAATTTTCCAGTGAACAAGTTCATCCACATCCACTGAATTTCCAATCACACATAAGAATCTAAGGAAGTTGTCTGTGATTTTATCTTTAACTATGTATGGGACTAAGAATTCTGGGAATAATCTGAAAAGCAACTCACTGGATGGTCCTTCTGCATACGACTCCATCCATATCTTCTGTCTTATTTCAGAAGCTGCTTTAGAATTTGTCTTCCCCAGTTTATCATTTTATCTACAAGGCTTCTTGTGGCGTGCAACAGATTTTCCAGGGTGGACCAAAGATCATTAGGTTTTGAAAGATCCAAACAAAAACAATAGAGGATGTCCATCAGGGGTCCTTTGTGATGGGTATGCTGATTAAGTCCAATAAAGAGGTTTCTCCAACTAGTTTCCAAAAGTGAGCAATACCTTTAGGTATATTATACCCTTTTGCTCTTCTTCCATATGTATATTGCAAAGCTAAGGTTGGTTTTGGTGGCTCATCCCTGTCAAGACAGCTTCAAATAATAGTAGCCTTTCCCTGGGAATCATGGCTTGACCACATTGTGTTGTGGGCCCAGCATTGGAACAGCCTAAAATCAGAAGACCCATGAGCTCCAAGGTGGGCCAGATTGTGAAAAAAAAATTATTTATTTTGACAGAGAGAAAGAGAGAGAGAGTGTGAACAAGCGCACATGAGCAGAGTAGGGGCAGAGGGAGGGAGAGAGAATCCATCCATCAGCATGGAGCCCGACAAGGGGCTTGATCCCACAAACTGTGAGATCATGACCTGAGCTGAAATCAAGAGTTGGTCACTTAATCAAGTGAGCCACCAAACAGAAAATTTTAAATTGGAAAATACAACAACAGAAATTTAAATATTTGCTGGATGGACTCAAACGTAGAATTAAGATGACAGAAGAGTCAGTGAACTTGAAGATGGAACCAACAAAAATTTTCCAAGCTGAACAGAAGGAAAAAAAACTCAAAGAAAAACAAAACAAAACAACAACAGAAAAAAGAACTCCAATGACCCACTGGACAATACAGAAGACCTAACACTTTCATCATCAAAGGCCCATAGAGAAAGGAGAAAGAGTGTGGTGCAGGAAAAATATTTGAAGAAATAATAGCCAAAAACTTCTCAAATTAGGTAAAAAACATAAACTATATTCAAGAAATTCAGTGCATGGCAAATAGGATAAACTTAAAGAAATTCTTGCCCAGTGAAAACTAGAACAAAGAAAAAAATCTTGAAAATAATCAGAAAAAACGATGCATTACTTACACAGAAACATTAATGTAAATGATTCTGGATGTCTCATAGAAGACAGAAGGCAACGGAACAAGATTTTTAAGTGCTGGCGGAAAAAACAACTTCCAACCTAAAATTTTATATCCAGGGAAAATATATTTCAAAAATGATGAGAAAATAAATTCTCAGATGAAGAAAACCAAAGAAGTCATTGCCAGCACATCTGCAAAAAGAAACATTAGGGGGAATTCTTCAGTAAGGGAAATGATACTAAAGGAGACCTTTGAATTTCAGGAAAGGAGGAAGAGCTATAGAAATGATAAATATCTGAGTAAATGTAATAGGCATTTTTACCCCTCTTAAGTTCTTTACAGTATAAATGATGGTAAAAAGCAAAAATTATAACAATGTCTGATGCTGCTTTCAATGAGTATAGATGTAATACATATAAGAAATGCTTATTGATTCATGATGTGGTTTCATCTTAGCTTGGGCAAACCATGCAGTATTTAATACATAGTAGCAGAATATTTACTATTGAAGCTTGAAATGATGTGAGTTCTTTGTGTGCAATCTTTCATTTATGCATGTGAGAGGGTTTTCTTTTTTTTAATATTTTTACATTGTAGTACTTGTTTTGCTTGTTGGTGGTGTTTGCTTATTTAATACATTCCATCAGGGACAGAAACTACATGCTGGTTTTTTTCCCCTAGGAAGTGTGTCTTGGGTTTT
>NC_043709.1:62182808-62186729 GCF_006229205.1 Suricata suricatta
TTTCTGTATAAGTCTAATTACATGAAACAGAAGTGGGGGTTTTGATTTTTTACTTTGCTCTTCTGTTTGGAGTGTCATTGTAACTACTGTATTGTAAATGATGGAAAATAATTGCATATGTTAAAAAAATAAATTGTGTTATATTAAAAAAAAGAATTACAACATAAAAAGAAGAGGGTGAAGAGGTTAAATCAAATAGTGCTAAAGTTTCTACATTCCACTTGAAGAAGTAAATACCTATTCTAAGTAGAATGAATACTTTGAATATATATATTATAATCCTCAATCAAAACTAAAATAACTATATGAGATAGTAAAAAAACTCAATAAATAAATTAAAATAAAATACTAAAAAATATTTAAATAATCCAAAAGAACAGAAGGAAAACAAACACAAAACAGAAGGAACAAACAGAAAATAAATAATAAAATGGCAGACTTGAAAACAATAATTATGTTAAATGTAAATGGTCTAAACACATTAATTAGAAGAGAGATTCAGGGGCATCTGGGTGCCTCAGTCAGTTAAGCATCCAACTCTTCATTTCAGCTCAGGCCACCATCTCACGTTCATTAGTTTGAGTTGTCACATTGTGCTCTGCACTGGCAGTGCAGAGCCTGCTTGGGATTCTCTCTCTCCCTCTCTCTCTGCCCCTTATACATGCTATCTTTGTCTCTCAGAAAAAGAAAAAGGATGTCTCTTTCTCTCTCAAAAAAAGAACAAGGATGCGAAATGCAATATGAATTGGATTACGGAAAGAAAAGGGACATTACTAGAAAGCCTGGTGAAATTCAAATAAAATCCTAAAGTTACTTTAAAAAGTACTAATACTAATGCTAATTTCTTAGTTTTGATAAATGTACTAAGGTTATATAAGATGTTAATATTGGAAAGCTAGGTGAAGGGCACATAAGAACTCTGTACTACTTTTGCAACTCTTAATCTGAAATTATTTCAAAGTTAAAAATATTTAAGAGGGAAAAATATATACATAAAAATATGACCAACAGGAAACTGGAAGGGCTATATTAATATCAGACAAAGTGGACTTCAAGACAAGGAAAATTACAAGGACTGAAAGAACATTAAATAATGATAAAAGGGTCCATTCACTAAATGTATACACACCTAACGAAAGAGACTCAAAATATATGAAACAAAACTTGATAGAACTAAGGGAAGAAATGGACACATCTACGTTGGAGATTTTAATCTTCCTTTCTCAGTAATCAATTGAACAACTAAATAAAAACTAATCAAAGATATCAAAACATAAAGTTGTATACTTTAAATATATACAATTGCTGTTAGTCAATTATACTTTAAAAAACTGAAAAATAAAGGTGTAGAATATAATGTTGCAATTCAAGAATAATCAAATCACCATTTTAGAAAAAGAGAGAAAGAAGAAAAAAATTAAGCATACAGAAGAAGCAAACAGCACCATCAATCAATTGGATATAATTGATATTTATAGAACATTCCACCTAACAATAGCAGAATATACATTCTTTTCTGGTGCACATAGAATATCCACCAGGTGGGTAAGACAAACCTTAACAAGTGTTAAAGTACTGAAATCATACAAAGTATGTTCTCTGACCAGAATGGAATTAAACTAGAAATCAATGAATTAAAGACTCCAGAATATCTCACATCAACATACTTCCAAATAATTAATTGGTCAAAAAGGAAGTCTCAACAGAAATAAAATTTCAACATAGCAATACTTGTAAAATACAGTTACAGCAGTGCTTATAGGGAAATTTATAGTATTAAAAACTTATATTTGAAAAGAAAGTCTCAAACAATCTATACTTCCATCTTAAAGAAAAAAAAAAAAAAACAGAAGAGGGTGCCCAGGTGGCTCAGTTGGTTGAGTGTCCAACTTTTGATTTTGGTTAAGGTCTTGATGAGATTAATCCCCAAGTCAGGCTCTGCATTGGGCATGGAGCCTGCTTGGGATTCTCTCTCTCCCTCTCTCTGCCACTCCCCCCCTTGCACTCTCTCTTTCTCGAAACAAAAACAAAAACAAAAAAACTTAAAAACAAAAACAGAAGAGCAAATTAACTCAAAAAAAACATTAAAAGCTGGTTCTTTGGGGTCACCTGGGTGGTGCTGTTGGTTAACCATCCAACTTCGGCTCAGGTCATGATCTCACAGTTTGTGAGTTCGAGCCTTGCGTCGGGCTCTGCGCTGACAACTCAGAGCCTGGAGCCAGCTTCAAGATTTTGTGTCTCCCTCTCTCTCTCTGCTCCTCCCTCCACCCTCAAAAATAAATAAACATTAAAAAAAAAAAGCTGGTTCCTGAAGTAGATGGATAAAATTGACAAACCTCTGCTCGAACAAAGAAAAAAGGAACGAATGAATACACAAATTATCCGTTTCGGGAAGGAAAGGACTATCACTCTGGACCCCCACACATTAAAAGAATAATAAGGGAACAATACATGCTATGTATGTAAATTTCATGACTTATATGAAATCAAACAATTATTTAAAAGCCACAAAGTACCAAAACTCACCCCAAAAGAAATATATAACCTGAGTTGTCCTATATCTAATAAAGAAATCTAGGGGCACCTGAGTAGCTCCGTCAGTTAAGCATCCAATTTCGGCTCAGGTCATCATCTCAGGCTTTGTGAGTTTAAGCACCGCATTGGGCTCTGTGCTGACAGCTCAGATTCTGTGTCTCCCTCTCTCTCTGCCCCTCCCTGCTCACGCTGTCTCTCTCTCTTTCTCAAAAGTAAATAAACATTTAAAAATTAAAAAAAAAAAAGAAATCTGATTTGCAGTTAAAAACCTTCACAAAAAGAAAACCTTAGGCACAAATGACTTTGCTAGAGAATCCTACCAAATACTTAACAGAAGAAATTCTACACATTCCATTCCAAAAAAAATATCAGCAGAAACACTTTCTAACCTATTTTCTAAGACCAGCATTATTCTAATACCCAAAACTAGACAAAGGCAGCACAAGAAAAAAACAAAACAATGTGCTGATAATATCCTCATGAACACAGATGTAAAACTTAAAAATTAGCAAATCAAATTCAACATTATAGAAGAGTAACACATCACAACCAAGTTATGTTTACCCTAAGAATGCAAGGCTGGTTCAATATTTGAAAATCAATCAGTGTAATCTATTACATTAACAGATTAAAGAGGAAAAAACTCCCATGATCATATCAACTGATACAGAAAAAGCATTTGACAAAACTCAACATCCATTTCTGGAAAAAACTCTCAGCAAACTAGGAATAGAGGGGAACCAAGCCTAATAAAGAACACCTACAAAACCCAACAACTACCATCATACTTAATGGTGAAAGACTAAATGCTTTTTCCCTAAGAACAGGAAGAAAGCATGAATATTTACTCTCACCACTCTCATTCAATATCCTACTGGAAGCCTGTAGTCTATGATAAGGGTGGAAGAGAGAAAGAAATAAAAAGCTTATACATTAGAAAGGAAAAAATTAAGCTGTCACTATTCATAGATTGCGGGGGACCAGCCCACGCACCAGAGTCTAAGGGTCCCTGAGTAGGGGGTTGGTGTCGGCGCAATATCTATAGGAAAGGAGACAGATAAAGTGAATGGTGGCAAGATTGCCCTTTACTGTGATGCTTAGGATCTTTATATACCATAGGTGATTACATCATTTTTCTAATGATTACATTGTTTGTAACTTCCAGAAAAAAATTATTTCCATGGTAGCGAAAACAGAAAATCAAAACAGAAACGAGGTACAATACAGAAGATCAAAAAACATAATTCATCACTCAAAATACATCAGCAGGGGTTTGTTTTATGTATATAGTGATATTATTAACCGAAGCTTATGACAAGGCTATTTTTTCTTAAAGGTGAACATGATGATTTACGGGTAAAGTGCCCCTGACCAGGAAGGGAGTTT
>NC_043709.1:62186829-62197365 GCF_006229205.1 Suricata suricatta
ACTCAATCCCGATCCTCAACTGAGGGACCTCACTTGCACCAGGGTCACACTTTCCAGACAAGCTGGAGATATGCGCATTCCTCTTGGTGACTTACAGCGGGATCTCAACAGGTCTTTTGGCAGAATGGGCCCCTACAATAGATGATATAATTGTCTATATAAAAGTCCCCATAATGTATAAAAAGGTTTCTAGAACTATAGAGTGAGTTTAACAAGGTTGCAGAATACAAATTCAACATAAAAAATTCATCATATTTTTATATCCTGAAAATGAATTAGACCTTGAAATCTAAAACAAAAACATTTACAATAGCTCAAAAAAAATACTTAAGGATAAATCTAACAAAACATGTGCAAACCTATACGCTGAAAACAATAAAATGCTGATGAAAGAAATAAAATGCAACCTAAACAGATGAAGACACACATCATGTTCATCGATTCAAATGTACAATATAGTTAAGAAACCAACTCTCAAATTATCTACAGATTTAATGCAGCTTTAATAAAAATGTAAGCAGGAGTTTTGCAGGATATAGACAAACTGATTCTAAAATTGATATGTTAAGACCAAAGGATTAGAATAGCCAAAACAATTTTGAAAAAAGAAGAAGAAAGCTAGAAAGCTCACACCACATAATTATCAGTCTTGCTATAAAGCTACAGTAATGGAAAAAGTTGGTCTCAGCAGAGGGACAGACACATAAATCAACGGGATAGAATAGAGTCTAGAAAAGACCCATGCAAATACAGCAAATTGACTTTTGACAGGGTGCAAAACCAATTCAACAGAGAAAGGACAGTCTTTACAATAGCTGGAACAAGAGCACATCTATCTGCAAAAAATTAAATAAAAATGAAACAATCAAAATCTCATCCCTTACACAAAAATTAACTCACATGGATCATAGACCTAAATGAAAAATGGGAAACTACACAAGCTTTAGAAGAAAACAAAAAAGAACATCTTTGTGTAATATATAAGAACCTTATATATGACACCAAAAACATGATCTGTAAAAGAAATAGACAAACTAGACTTAAAATTGAAAACTGTAGCTCTATAAAAGACACTGTTAAGAGAAGAAAAAGAAGAGCTACAAACCAGGAGAAAATATATCCAAGTAATTTATCTGATAAAGACCTTATATCCAGGATAGAAGTATTTACTTTTAACTCTCAAAACACAGTAAGAGAATAAACAATCCAATTTTTTTAAATGCGCATAAGATCTGAACAGACACTTCACCAAAGCAACCAAGTGCAAATGAGGGCATGGAGCAAATGAACTTTCATACATTGCTGGTGGGAATTCAAAATGGTATAACCACTCTAAAAAAATGGTTTCATAGTTTCTTATAAAGGTAAACATACACTTACTATATTACCTAGCAATCTCACTCTCAGAGATATCTTTGAGAAATATGAATTTGGGTTCACACAAAAACCTATACATAAATGTTTATAGTAGCACTTTTCACAACTGCTTGGAACTGGACACATCTCAAATCAAACACCGGTCATCAAATGAGTGATAAACAAACTGTTACATAACCTACAGCAGGATACAACTAAGCAGTAAAAAAGAACAAACTATTGATAAACACAATATGGACAAATCTCCAAAGCATCATGTTAAGTGGAAGAAGCCAGTCTCAAAAAGCTATGTACTGTAGTCGGATTCCATTTACATGACATTCTAGAAAAGGCAAACCCTAGGAAGGGGAACCAATCAGCGGCTGGCAAGGGTTATGGGTTAAGGAGAGTACCACTACAAAGGGACAGTAGTGGGGAGGCTTTCTGAGGTGACGGAACAGTTCTGTAGGCAGAATGTGGAGGTGGCTACGTGCATGAATCCAGACACTTGCTAAAACTCACAGAACTGTACACCAAATTTTTTCAATTGTACTGCTTGTAAACTTCAAAAATAAGAATAGAGGAAAAAATAACTAAGGCTGTCAACAAATGTTAAAAGGAAAAAATTGTATTTGCCGTACATGAGCAAGAACCTCAAAAGCTTTGCAAATATTAGTTTTTTAAAGTTTATTTATTTATTTGTTTATTTATTTATTTTTGAGAGAGAGAGAGAGGGAGAGAGAGAGAACATGCAAGCAAGGGAAAAGCAGAGAGAGAGAGAGAGAGAATCCCAAGCAGGCTCTGCACTGTCAGTGAAAGGCCAATGCAGGGCTTGAACCCATGAACCACTAGATCATTACCTGAGCAGAAATCAAGAGTTGGACACTTAACTGACTGAACCACCAGGTGCCCCAATATTAGTTCTATGGGACTTATTCTTGTGAAGGAAACAGGACCTTATTTGGTGACAGGACCCTAATAAGAATACATTTCCAAATAGGAAAAAGAACCTGTTCACGCCAGGAGCACAGTGTATTAGCCCAAAGCCACAGCTAGATTACAGGGGTTCTGGTGCCTAAATTTTATGCATAAAAACATCAGATACCTTTTTGCCCAAAATGTAGACTAGTGCCCATACTCTGAACTCTACAGATCCACAGTGGAGTTTTATAATACCACCAAAAGCCAGCAGTCAGTGCCCACAACTAAGAGTTCTTACTAGGTTCTGTGAGTAAACCATGTAAGAAAAAAAAAAAAGGCCTTGACAAGTCAACACGTATAAACAGAAGCAGTACCTAAAAGGAGCTGATGGGTCTGTAATCCCGGCTAGAAAGTGACACTGCTTTCTGGGGAGGATTTTTTTTTTCTTGAGATTTTGCAACAGATTGCACTGAGTGATAAATGTGCGGCTCTTAAAAAACAAACAAACACCCTTTCTCTGACCACCATCCTGAGCAAAGTTAGGGCTCCAGAGCAGAGCCCACGCAGGCAGAGAAGGCACACTCCTCACGGGACAGCGAGGCCTCACCCCTGGAAAGCCGCAAGGCAGCCCGCTGAGCAGTGGGCAGTGAAAGTCGCGCCAGCTCCCACCGCCCATAGGGGACAGTACAAGCCAAACACTTACTCATGGTCCGGGACAGAACCTAGCGGCCCCCACGGGTCAGGCTGGATGCAGTCTAATTAAAATTAAAGATGGAAAACACTCATATCTAATTAATAACATGTCTTTGATATCCATTCATAACACAAAATGTACTTATTTCTTCGACCTATAAAACTTTCTGGAAATTTCTAATGCCAAGAGTCTATATTAAGATCCCAAAATGAAAAAAGTCTTACACGTCTGCACTTATGGCTGAACTTTTCTTATGAGTCAGGCAAAAAAAAAAAAAAAAAAAAGCTTATAAGGTAAGTGAAATACTCATATGGTTGTTCTACTTTGCTTCCCACTACACTTAATCATTCATTCTGTGCCTTTCTTGGGTCTTACATACCCCTCCGCTTCCTTTTCCAGAGATATGGAAGAACTATTACAAAAGAAAGAAAGAAAAATAAAATAAAATAAAAAATCTATGAATCTACCAAAACACTACTTGCTCTAGAACATCTACATTGATAAAACAGGTTGCCAGCATTCAGTTAAGAGGTCTTTAGGACTTTCCTCATCCCAGACTGGCTTTCGTTTAACTGTTCTTAATCACTTGCTTTGAGCAAACTAGGAAACAGGTACTAACTTACACAGTGATTACACAGAGAACCTCCTAATGGGACTACTTACTGTAAGGATGCTTTGCATCCTGAAATAGAGTGCTAAATTTACTAACATCATGTACATGAACTATGTCTGCTCTACTGGTTCCGCACAAACCATGGGGCCTTCTGCCAACTGTCTGAGTGCAAATTGTGGCAAATGTTAATGGAATTTGCAAGAACTCAGTAATTTTAGTGGTGAGAAGGAAAATAATATTAACAAATTAAATGAAATATTTTATTCTATTAAATTGCTTTTCTCTTATGTGTATGGTGTTATTTTCCAAGCGCATGTTCTGATGTTCCAATCACACTTTGTTTATTTCTTATTCAAAGATCTTCGCTGAATACAAATGGCTAGAACAGAACCAAAGCTCCCTGAGCACACCCTTTGCTCTGAATTACCACTGTATGCTAAAGGTGCACGGTAGGGCCCACTGGCCGCTGTCTGATACCCCAGATACACCAAAGACGTTTATGCAAGTCAAGTCTGACATTTTGTATCCACAGCCCAAGATTCAATACCTGAAATAAAAAGAAACACCACTGGATGATAAAGTCTCTTTCCCTCTGCTTTCACCTAGTTGCTCCCTTTAATTAAGCCTACAATTTCAGATGGTTTTGATGAAGCACACAGAACATAAGCAAATGATCAAAGAAAGAAAGCCACTGAGTTTCAGTAAGGATAAAACAGCCATCCACCAGGTCTATGAAAAGGGACATAATTCTTAATTCTTTATATGCAAAACCAAAGGTTAGTTGAGAATATCAAGGAAAAAGACCACATCTTAAATTCTGTCTATAAATGGACAGAATTTGACACTCCAAAATAAGAAAAGGACAAAGATCTACAAAGGTTAAGTCATCTTTATCAGTGAGAGCACGGAGAATAAAGAAGTGGGAACACTTAAGTTTCCCTTAAAGAAAACTTTAAAATCTCAAGGAACAGGGGGTGGGGGGGGTGGGGGAGCAAGGGGGTGCGGGGGGGGGGGAGGAGAGCATGCAAAACTCTCTACCGAGAAAGGATTAAAAATTAGAAATAGGGGCACCTAGGGGCACCTGGGTGGCTCAGCCGGTTAAGTGTCTGACTTCAGCTCAGGTCATGATCTTGCAGCTTGTGGGTTCAAGCCCTATGTCGGGCTCTGTGCTGACAGCTCGGAGCCTGAAGCCTGCTTCAGATTCTGTCTCTCTCTCTCTCTCTCTCTCTCTCTGCCCCTCCCCCACTCACATTCTGTCTCTGTCTCTCTCAAAAATAAATAAACATTAAAAGAATGATAGAACAAAAAAGAAATAGGGGAACCTCACTGGCTCAGACAGAAGAGAATCCAGCTCTCAGGGTCAAGAGTTCGAGCCCCACATTGGGTGTAGAGATTATTAAAAAAAATAAATAAACTTTTTAAAAAATTAGAAATAAAGATAGCTTGCTAACCAACACGCTCTGGACTAGACTGTCAACATGTATTATAGAACATACCTCCCTAATTGTTCTAAATAGAAGACTCTCTATGTCTCTAAACTTTAAAATGGCAAAAATAATCTTGAACTCCTTCTTTTCCCTCTTCCTCATGTAGTCTTTCATCAAGTCCTACTGAATCTTCCTAGAAAGAACTTCTTATATTTGGAAAATGTTAGTTAAACACATGTGACACACATATATAAAATTCTATTTCTTTTCCTTCCTTTCTATCTTTCTTACTACAATCCTAGTCCCAGCCCTTGTCACCATGCATCTAAGGCTAAACTAAACACCAAATTAACTGGATGTCCATTCTTTGTTCTATTCTGTCCTATTACACATCGCTGCCCAGTCTCCTAACGCATTATAGCACAGCTTTGATTATGTGTCATTCTGTGCTCCCTCAAACATCTTCTTTGTTCTTCACTGTTCTCTAAGGATAAATGCAACTTCAAAAACATCCTTAATGTTTGGCTACCTCGACCCTATCTTTTGTAGGCTTCCCTGCCAGTTAGGGGGCAGGAGTTCCTACTCCAGCCCAGCTGATTTGTTCACTGCACTCCCAAAATACTCTGTGCATTCTCACCTTCTTCCTTTGACTCACACTGTCTTACCCAACCACTCCACAAAGCCCTGCTCAAATCTTCCTTCTTCTAGCATCCTGTCTCTCATTAACCAGCTTAAAGCTGTCTCTTTCAAAAAAAAAAAAAAAAAAAAAAAAAAAAACCCAAAAAACAAAAAACAACCACACACCCAACTTACTTATATTCCATAGCATTTATGTGGAAATTAAACCCTTTACAGTTGTTATCATGAACCGTTATGACCTCTTATTTAACATCTTGAGTTTATAATTTATTTCACCAAATAAATACATTTCTACAGGTCTATCTTTGCTGTATCTTTCAACACTTGTCACAATGCCTCAGCCTTTAGTCGCTACTCATGAAAATCTGTTGACTGGTGTGGTCAGGGTAGGTGATTTATAGTTCCCCACAGAAAGCAACAGAGCAATTGTTCTCAAGGCCATGTCTTTCTCTATACTTCTTTCATATGTAATTCTCAAATGGAATTCTAAAAAGCAATGTAGTTGGTAGGAAAAGGCTGCTTTGGCCCAAACTAACTTTTTACTTTAAATAAGCCAAGACATGTCACAAAGAAAAATAAAACATAAGGGATTATCTATATCATAAGGAAAAGAAGAAAATGTTGATCTCAGATGATTTAAAATGAGAGTTCAAATCCCTAAATAAATACAAGAGAAACTAATAATGCTTATTGCCTTCATGCAGTGCATACTAACTGATTGTGAGACAGTTACAAGAAGACTTAAATTAACTTTGAACCTTCTGGTTTTTAAACACTGTGCCTACATTTGTAGGAAAGTGGATGGACCACGAGGGTGTCATGCTAAGCAAAATATGTCAGGCAGACAAGGACAGATACCATATGTTTGCACTCATAGGTCTAACAGGAGAACAGGAGAAACCTAATGGAGGACCAGGGGGAGAGGAAGAGGGAAAGAGAGTTGGGGAGAGAGAGGGACACAAAACTTGAGAGACTACTGAACACTGAAAACGAATTGAGGGTTGAAGGGGAAGGGGGAGGCGGGGAAAGAGGTGGTGGTGATGGAGGAGGGCACTTATGGGGAAGAGCACTGGGTGTTGTATGGAAACCAATTTGACAATAAACTATTTAAAAAAATAAACACTGTGCCTACGTTAGCTACTCAAATGTAAAATATATATTTTACAAAACAGAATGAAATAACTTCAACAGTGCCTTCTGAGAAAAAGTTTTTCTATAAAATGACTTAGAATCCTTTTTTAAAAAGGGGAAATAAAATAACATTAAAGAATGTTACGAAACCTTTTGATCTAAAGCAAGAAAACATTCTCCAGCTTTTCCAATGCAAGGATCAGATAGAGAAAGTAAGTTGCAGCAGGGTTCTAGAAGAGCTAGGGATAAAACAACACTAAAAACAAAACACCTTCCTACGGCTCCAAAGCCCCATCCAGAAGGTCAGGACCAGTCTAGTTCAGTAGTACACAGAGTCTGCAGAAGGGAGATAATTCCTTCTCCTAAAAAATGAGCCATTCCCAAGTTCACATCCAAACTCCCTTGTCCATTTCACAGCAGTTATACCCACAATTTCTCGAACTGTGATCTGATGATTCCACACACTCCCAATGCTTTTTTTTCCCTATCACAATATAAATCTTAAAAAACGCCTATTTTCTCCAAGGCATCTTTCCTAGAAATAACACATTTCGCCTCTTTAGTCTTCGCCAAAATCTTAGGAAATCCAATTGAAGATTCCACAGCAAATGGGATCTCTGAGTGTTCTGACTCCTGAGAAAGCTCTACTGGTCTCATTTGCAACCTGCTCAAGTTTTCTCCGCAATTTAATAATACATCAATTTGTTTTCATTTAAAAGTATTTTATTCAGCTTCTTGCAAAGACAAAAAGACAATGGTAAACATAAAGCAAAAGCCTGTTACATTATTCTTAATTGAAAAAGAGTTCCTCCTGAAACAAAAAACTAACCATGTAATAAATTAAGTCCTATTTATTTACAGGACTGTTGCTCAGTAAAATGAAGGGAAAATGGCATTTCACGTTTGCTTCCAGTGAACACTAGCTTTTGGAGGTTCAGCCTTCAAAAAGCTGAACTTTTAAAATAACAATAATATTGTTATATAAGAACAGATGAAAATATAATAAGAACAGATGAAAAATGACCTAACTACCTTTTCATTGATAAAGTAGCTGTGATCTCTTCCTTTATCAATCACTACCTAAAAATTTAACGTAACATTTTAATTTTGATGTTTTTTCCTTCCCAAGTTCATTCTAGTGGAAATGCTAATGATCAGTAAAATACCCAAAATGTAGGAAAAGGGAGGGAAATAAATGGCATGTATAATTCACAGCCTAGATAATCCATCCCTGGATAAATAAACATTCACTTATATTTCTCTAATATTCTTACTCCCCAGGAGCTCACAAGATTTTGCAGCATAAAAACAGTGCTAATCAACCAAACATGAAAGGAGCCCATTAATAAGTCTTTTGGGGGATTTCAGTGCTTTCCATTCCAGATCGTGGAACGAGCCCACTGAACATGGGAGGCTTCTCCCTACCACCAACAGTGAAATGCAAGTGCTTCAGACCCCTTCAGCTATAACATTTCAGTTACCCTAGCCTAATTGACTCCTTTCAGGATCAAGAAACCTTGAGTCCCAAATCTAGAGTACCTCTTAGGCGACCAGTTTTTGTTTTGTTCCACTCTCCTCAATATGACACATCTCCATAGACCTAAGAGAAATCTTAACTATTCTCCACTTTCACCTTTGCTGTTCTAGCCCAAGAGCCTCCCAGAATACCCCTCCCAGCACCAATCTCCAGTATATAGTCCTACACCAATTTCAGCCTAGCACATAGGCAAAGAAGTCAGGTGGTAGAGGCCATAATTCCTCTACCGTCCTGATTATAACTTATGTTGGCAATATGAAAGCATTCATGGGTAGCCAAATGTGTGTATTTATGTGCAAGAGAAATGAAGAAAGATAAGCAGACAACAAGACCTTTTAAAAAGTACCTCAGATAGCTATAGAAACAAAACAGGTATGTTACTTTAATACCTCTTATTTTCATCCATATTCTATTTATTGATACAACTTCTGTTCATTTTCCCTCATCCTTCCTGCTTCCAAAATGCTCTCCATCAAAAGTACTTTTGCCCTTCCTCTGCCTATCCCTGAATCTTTCATTATGCCCACTCACTATGATATGTTTAGCTACCTAGGATAATGATAATTTCTTAAAATAAAGCCAAAATTATTCACTTTACTTGGTTATATGAACATCAGAATATAACACGACTTAATGGAAAAACATCTTTAAGCAAGAGTCAGTCAACCAACCTGGGTACTCATCCCACTCCATGACTTAATGGTCCTGGAGCCCTGGACAATACACTTAAGCTCTGGGATACTCAGTTTCCTCAGCTCTAAAACGGGTAGAACAAAATCTGCCTTACCTAACTCAAATAATCAACTGATAGAAGGATTTTAAAGTTCTGATAAACAGAAAAACAAAGAATAATAATTACCGAAGGTCAGTGGTCAGCTGTGAGACCTAACTACATGAGACCCATTCAAATAAATCTGTGCAAATACAATGGGAAAACCCAGAATGGTGCTGAAAACAAAAGAAACTCCAAACTTGATAATCACTCATCATAATTAAAATATCCAGCTCGAGGAAGAATAAAGGGAGCCTCAGTCTTTGGGCCCCATTCCACCTTCAGATCCCAGGCTGTAGCTAAAAAAGGTCCAGTTGTCTGCCAGGTAGCTGGTCAGTGCCAGCACATTTCTCTTGGGTAAAGAGTCTATTCTAGAATAGTTCAGGAATGAATGAGGAAAGAGTTACTTTGGTAAATGCATTCCCATTGCCATGGTGGCGATCAGTGCTGCAATCATACAGTAAAACTTTTCTCCTTTTACACTAACAATGTCCATCCAAATCAGAGTATCTGCAGATTCTATCCTCTATGCCAGACTGAAGATAAAGCAACCATCTGCTCTTGAGACTACTGAAATTTAAGACAGTACATATATACTATATCAAATACACATATAAATACGCACTAAGCTGCTAAATCTCTAGAGGAAAAGGAGCAAATATATATTGAGCTCTAAGTGTCAGAAACCACAAGGTAACAGATTTCATTTAATCCCCACAAACACTCTGCAAGGTAGGTATTATTATTCCTATTTTTATAGATGAGAACACTGAGGCTCAAATAGATTAAATAACTTGCCCAAAGTCACAAAACTAATAAGTAGCAGAGTCAGAACTTGAACTTGGTTTTGCCTAACTCCAGAGCCCATACTGCTTCTTTTTTTCTCAATGGTGTTAACAATGGCAATCTTCTTGTGTCTTCATTTCACCTTAATTCCTAAGATGGTACTTAACTGTGTGCCCAGCTTGTGTCTCTATAACTTCACGAAGAAAAAGAGAAAACTTTCCCAGAAGGCTTCTTCTTTGCCTTCTTTTCCTGCGTTTATTTCCTACTCCTGTACAAACTATTGTTTGGTAGACCTAACACTGTCATACCACACTCAGCAATTAATGTACACAAAAGCATGAAAGTTCTGTTTCCTTCCTTTAACATTTGAATAGCCATAGTTTTTG
This sequence comes from Suricata suricatta, assembly GCF_006229205.1. Lineage (NCBI taxonomy): Eukaryota > Metazoa > Chordata > Mammalia > Carnivora > Herpestidae > Suricata > Suricata suricatta. The sequence goes on from NC_043709.1 coordinate 62,197,092, forward strand.
ATCATGGAATCATTTTCTAAGCTGGTTCCTGCCACTTAAAGATGTTAGTGCCTAGTACAATGCCTCACACACAGTACATGCAGAGAGAGAATATCTGTTGATTCACTGATTACAAAGAGATTTCTCTGGGTGCCTGCCTGGCTCAGTCAGTAGAGCATCTGACTCTTGATCTCAGAGTCATGAGTTCAAGCCTCACATCCTCACACTGGGCATGGAGCCTACCAAAAAAAAAAAAAAAAAAAAAAAAAAAAAAAAAAAAAAAAAAAAAAAAAAA
>NC_043709.1:62197465-62200264 GCF_006229205.1 Suricata suricatta
AAGTCTACTTTAGTTATACAATGGACTGCACACTGGCCTCTGCTGTGTCAAGTCCATTTCTTAGCTCACTGTTCAAATCAACCCAGAGAATATTCCCTTCCGGTCCAACTTAGCAAGTCATCTGATTACTTCTTGTGGAGACCAAATCCCCATAATTATTAACAGATTCTTGCTATGTGAAATTATTTAAATGTGCTGAAATAATGCAGTCAGCAAAATGTCACTGTATGTCTTACATCTGAATCTGTTGCAGCCTGTAAAACACTGTCTCCATGAGGGACAGCCAAAATGAAGAGTTATGTGGGAGTAATAAAATATGATAACTAGGCCTGCAACCTCAAGAATAAACCCAGCTGCGCATGCACACACACATCTACAAGAAAGCCTGCTGATCACAAATGCAAAGAAAAACCCAAATCATGTCCGGCGTGTGCGCACTTCCCGGCAGCGCTGATCAGGGAACTGTCCTTTCAGCACCACAGCATGAAACCCTGGTGTAAGCCTAACCATGGGCATCCCAAGCTGAGCCGAGAGAGAAAAATTCGTTAAAATCTCCTACAAAGAAAGCAACAAGCACAGTGTGGGTGTTTGTTTTTAAGTATGCTATATTCTACTTCACAATCCTTTATTAATTTAAAATAAAATCCTTTAATTACTTTGATAAAAGTTGACAAAACCTCAAATGAAAACCAAAGGTATATTAAGTCTGCCTCTCAAACTGAACCCAAGAAAACAATAATTGGCCTGCACCATCAAGCACTGCTTTGCAATAGCCACGGCCAGCCCTACTAAGAAACACAACACATTTACACATACCCTAAACCAGATGTTGAAAACACAGAACATGCTCAGAGTCCTCCCCAGAGAGAGACCCAATTTCTAGGACAGATGATGCTTGCTGAATACCAAACCATCACTACTACCCCCCCTCCTAAGCAATCAAATTCTCTTTCAGGGAGAACTGAAGGCCTTATGGGTCATGAGTTCCAAAGAAAAAATGCTGCAGTATTTCAAGAACCAGGTTACAGGCAACGTGCTACAAAGCGTTCAGCAGTTTAAGTCTGATTCCCCTGAGATTCCTACCAGAATGGTACTGGATGTTAACGTTATCCAGCCATTTGCATTACACATCAAAAAAAAAAATTTTTTTTGAGGAAAGAAAAAAAAGTCCCCCACCCCCATTATCCTCTAATGCACGTGGAGAAAAGAGAAGTACAGAGAGCTTGTGAAACAGTGAAAGCCTACCACACCCGAAATCTCCCGTGGAAAGCTAAAACATCCCCCAGCCCTAACACACCGCTACCTCTCTAAAGGCTCTCCAGGTTCAAATTTGAGAAAATAGTTATAAAAAGCACTATCCCCATTTGCTCCTAAAGCTTCAACCACATTTCCTGCTTCCATTCCTGCTTCTCTGGTCCCCACTGTGCATTAAAAAGAATTTTCCTTGTATGGTAGAGCTTGCTTCATGCTAATTATTTCTCCCTCTCCCTGAGTTAGCCAGATGCAATGACAAGTTTCTCCCCCCCCCCCCAAACAGGTGACATCCTTTCCTTATGAACATTGAGACCGAGAATCTCGGAATCTCCCCATATAAAATGTATTCCCCCGTGTTTCAAAAACTGCAGTGTAAGTGAGGAAGAGGGCACAGGGTGGAGTAGTTGGAAGGAATGCATGGCTTGAAGAATCCTGTTTGTCAGACTGGAAAATGATTCCCACTGCACCCCACCTCTAAGCTGGGGACCTCTGAAGGGGTCTGAAAGCCTTGTCTAACCCCGGAAAGTTAACTGCTAAGTCTCCACCGGTGGTTGCTGCAGGCACGGAGGGGATGGAGCTGAGCTCAGAGGAAAAATGCAGAGGCTTTGCTTGCGGTCCCCCAAATACCAAGAGGGAACTAGAGAGGAGGGGTCTGTGGAGCTGGGCAGTCTTGTAAGCCAAATCCTAAGAAGCCCAGGGTGCTGCTGCCAGTGGTAAGGTGGGGGAGGGAAGGGAGAAAGGAGGAGAGGAACAGGCTCCGCATCGGGTGGCGTAGGGATGGGGGTGGGGGAAGGGGGATATTCTGAAAGTGATGGTACTCCCTAATGCAGGAATCCTAGCCTGCCGAAGAAGGTCCCGGAGGGCCCCCCAACACAGCCCCAGAGCACCCTGTCAGGAGGGGGACGGACGCATCCAAGTAAAGGGCAGAGGGAGTCCTGGCTGCCCTAAGAACCCAGGAGCTCCTGGCTTCTGCAGTTGGTAACCATCTGGAGCCGGCTGGGGGAGAAGGATGCAGTAAGACATGGGGGAGGGGGTAGAGCTGAGGGGCTGCTGTAGGAAGATCCCGACAGCGCTGCCCTTCCCAGTGCAACCCGGCGAGAGGCCCCGACTGTCCCGACCCTTGGAGATGGGGGTAGGGAGGCTGCACCACGGAAGGGGCGCCGAGGGCAGGCCAGTGTCCCCCAACGCAGCCAAGAGACCAGAAGAGCGAGGGTGTATGTGGGTGATGGCCGGTGGTCCTCAACTCTCCTCAGGGACCCCCGGTAAACACGGTAGAAGGAAGCAAGACTTCCAAACACCTGTCCAAAACAGGGAGGGCAGAAACCCAGTTCCACGGCCCCTCGAGCCCCGCCGCGCACTCTGCGGCAAAGCCCCGGACTGGAGATGGGCGAGCCCCGCTCCGGAGTCCCGAGGCGAGAAGGGGATGCCGGCAGGGAAGGAGCGGCGCCGGGGCGGGGGCTCCGGGGCGACTTACGGCAGCGGCGGCGAGGGAGGCAGCGGCGGCCCTAGCGCGGGGCCCGGGAGGCGCGGCCGGACTGCAGAGGT
>NC_043709.1:62200364-62232965 GCF_006229205.1 Suricata suricatta
GCCTCGCAAGCGTCCCCGGGCCCGCCTCCCCGCCGCCCCCGCGGAGCCGCGCGGGAGGGGCACCCGGCTGAGCGCCGGGACGCGGCAGCGGGACGGCGGCGGGCAGTCTGCCAGTATCTGAGCGCTGAAACCCGAAGGTGTTACGTGGACTCGAGTGCCCCGTGACCCTGGTGAATGCCAAGTCTCACCTGTCTCCTTAGCGGCAGCTGCAAAGGAAATGCCCAGCGATATCGCAGTGCTCCGTTGTTGGGAGTTCTGACACCTATAAGCACAAAGAACTCCATCTACGTGATCTTTGGCCGACTGGGGAAAAAAAAGAAAAAACTCAAAATGCAGAAGTCTATAAACAGCAGTTGGAGCTTTGTGATTCAGTGGACAGGTCCCTGGTGTGAGGAGTAGGGACCCATCGCTACCTTGACAGCTCCCATGTCTGAAACTGTGTAAAGGTGACCTTAATCTTTTTGAACCTCAGTTTGCATGTAAAGTAGGCGCGAACATTTGAACAGCTTACTCCACACTCTCTGACGGAGATACAGAGAATGTGAGACCTCTTCGCACTTTCTACAAATATCTTTCTACCAGAAGTTCATGGTTAGAAGTGAGAGAGCATGGTCAGGCTGCCCCTTAAGTAACAGGGTAGCCTTGGAATCTGAACAACCTCTCTAAACGTCAGTAAAAGACGTACAGAGCCTCCTCTGTAACAGGGAGCAATCCTAATGCCAACCTGGTCGGTTTGTGGTGAGGATTGAAGAGAAGGCATTTCACACATTTACAACACAGCTTGGCTCACGGTATACCCATCACTTAGTGTGCCCACTACATACATGTTTAAGTAGCTTTAGTGAGGTATGTTTGAACATGCGAAAAGCTATGCACGTTTATTTTTTTACAGTAATTTTTATTTTATTTTATTATTTTTAAAATACTTTATTGTCAAATTGGTTTCCATATAACACCCAGTGCTCTTCCCCACAAGTGCCCTCCTCCAACACCACCACCTCTTTCCCCCCCTCCCCCTCCCTCATAAACCCTCAGTTTGTTTTCAGTATTCAATAGTCTCTCAGGTTTTGCATCTCTCTCTCTCTCTCCCCAACTCTCTTTCCCCCTTCCTCTTCCCCTGGTCCTCCATTAGGTTTCTCCTGTTCTCCTGTTAGACCTATGAGTGCAAACATATGGTATCTGTCCTTGTCTGCCTGACATATTTCGCTTAGCATGACACCCTCGAGGTCCATCCACTTTCCTACAAATGGCCATATTTCATTCTTTCTCATTGCCATGTAGTATTCCATTGTGTGTGTGTGTGTGTGTGTGTGTGTGTGTGTGTGTGTATACCACATCTTCTTGATCCACTCATCAGGTGATGGACATTTAGGCTCTTTCCATGATTTGGCTATTGTTGCAGTGCTGCTATGAACATGGGGGTACATGGCTATGCACGTTTAGAGTGCACAATTTTGACATATGTATACACGCATGCAGTTATCACCACCATCAACATACCCTTGACCTCCAAAAGTTTCCCCCTGCCTCTTTGTAAAGCGTCCATGTATCATTCTCCCACACTGGTCCCTCTCCAGGCAACCACTAATCTTCTTTCTATTACTGTACATTAGTTTGCATTTTTCAGAATTTTAAATAAATGGAATCATACAGTATGTACTTTTTTTTTGGTATGACTTCTTCCACTCCCATAACTGTTTTTGCAATTATCCTTGTTGACTATTCAGTTGTCTATAAATAGTTTATTCCTTTTTATTGCTGAGTAGGGTTCATTATAGGAATATATCACAATGTGTCTATCCAGTCACTGGTTGATGACATTTAGGTTATTTCCTGATTTGCCTATTAAAAATAAAACTGATAGAAGTGTTTGTGTGCCAGCCTTTGTATGCATATGCTTTTATTTCTCTTGGGTATAAATATCTAGGAATAGAATGACTAAGTCCAATTGTAGGTGTATACTTAACATATTAAGAAAGGGCCAACCTGCTTTCCAAAGTAATTGTGCAATTTTATGTTCATACTAGCAGCATATGATAGTTTCAGTTACTCCACATCCTTGGCAACATTACCTATGACCAGTCTTTTTTATTTTAGCCATTCTGGGGCGCCTGGGTGGCTCAGTCGGTTAAGCCTCCGACTTCGGCTCAGGTCAGATCTCACATTTGTGGGTTCGAGTCCCGCATCAGGCTCTGTGCTGACAGCTAGCTCAGAGCCTGGAGCCTGCTCCTGGTTCTGTGTCTCCTTCTCTCTCTGCCCCTCCCCCTCTCATGCTCTGTCTCTCTCTGTATCAAAAGTAAATAAAAACATTAAAAAATTATTTTAGCCATTCTAACAGGTACGTGGTGGTATCTCACTATGGTTTTGATTGGCGTTTTCCCTGTTGAGTAAGATACTGAGTATCATTTCGTGGGCTTATTTGTTATCAGTAAATCTTCTTGGGTGAAGTGTATGCTCAAGTCCTTTGCCTATTTTTAAAGTTGGGCTGTTTGGTTTTTTTTATTATTGAGTTTTGAGAGTTTTGAGAATACTTATATATTCTGAATAGAAGTCTTTTATCAGATATGTCATTTGTAAATATTGTCTCCCAGTCTGGGCATATCTTTTTATTCTCTTAATAGTGTCTTTCACAGAGAAGAAATTCTTAATTTTTATGAAGTCTAATTTAGCATCTTCTCTTCTTCTATGGATGATGTTTTTGTAGTCATATCGGAGGGGTTTTTTTTCCATGGATATCTAGTTATTCTTGCGTTATCTGATTACCCTTGCACCCTTGTTAAAAATAAATTGTTCAGGTGTGTTGAGGGTCTATTTCTGGACTCTCTATTCTGTTTTGGTGATCTATCTGTCTGTCTTTTTTATTTTAACCTCTTTTTTTTACATTTATTTATTTTTGAGAGACAGAGAGAGACAAAGTGTGAACAGGGGAGGGGCAGAGAGAGAAAGAGACACAGAATCTGAAGCAGGCTCCAGGCTCTGAGCTAGCAGTCAGCACAGAGCCCGACACTGGGCTTGAACCCACAAATCATAAGATCATGACCTGAGCCGAAGTAGGACACTCAACCATCTAAGCCACCCAGGTGCCCCTCTATCTGTCTGTCTTGACACTAATACCACATTGTCTTGGTTACTTTGACCTTATAATAAATCTTGTAGATAGTGTTAAGCTCTCTAATTTTGCTCCTCTTTTTTTTTCATATTGATTTTGCTGTTTTAGGTCCTTTGCATTTCCATATGAATTTAAGAATTAACTTATCAAATTCTGCAGAAAAAGCGCCCTGGGATTTTGATCAAGATTGCCTTGAGTCTGTAGATCAATTTGGGATAACTGACATCATAATAATCACTTCAGTTATTTCAGCTCTCTTTAATTTCTCTCAACAGTGTTTTCTAGTTTTCAGAATACAGGTCTTGCCCACCTTTCTGAGATTTACTCCTAAATATTCACATTTTTATGCTATTAAATAGTATTTTTATTTTCAATTTCTGATTATTCCTTAGTAGTATACAGAAGTACAATTAATTTTTGTATATTAATCTTAGGTGCTGTAACTTTGCTAAATTCACTTATTAGCTCTCATAGGTATTTTTGTAGATTCCATAAGATTCTCTACAAAGACAATCATGTCATCTGCAAATAAACACAGTTTTGTTTCTTCCTTTCCAATAGTAATGCCTTTTGTTCCTTTTTCTTGCCTTGTTGCACTGGCGAGGACCTCTAGTACAGTGTTGCATAGAAGTGGGAAGAACAAATGTCTTGCTTTTTTTCATCTTAGGGGGAAAACATTCAATCTTTCATCATTAGATATGATATTAGTTGTCGATTTTTCCGAGAGGCCCTTTATTATGTTGAGGAAGATCTTGTCTATTCTTACTCTCCTGAAAGTTTTTATCATAATGGATATTGAACTTTGCAATCCTTCCTTTGCATGTAGCTTTTCTTTTTAGCATTGTAATATGGTAAATTACATCCACTGATTTTCACATGTTACACCAACCTAGAATAAAGTATTGATTATAGAGAATTATACGTTTTATATATTGTTGGATTTGACTTACTAACACTTTGTTAAAAATTACTGCATCCGTGTTCACAAAGTGTATTGGTCTATGGTTTTCTTGTAATTCCTTGTCTAATTCTAGTATCAGAGTAATTCTGACCTCATAGAAATGGTTAGGAAGTATTCTCTCTTCCTCAATTTTTCTGGAAGAGTTTGTGTAGAATTCATATTATTTCTTCCTTAAATGTTTGGCAGAATTGCTCAGTGAAATAATCTGGACCTGGAGTTTTCTTTGAGGGAAAGTTATTTTTTTATTTAGTTTTTATAAATGTTTATTTATTTATTTAAAGTACGCTCCATGCCCAATGTGGGACTTGACTTACAACACCAAGATCAAGAGTCACATGCTCTGCTGACTGAGCCAGTCAGGTATCCCCAAAAGGAAAGTTTTTAAACTACAATTTTAATTTCTTTAATAGATGTAGAGCTATTCTGATTTTTTATTTTTTCTTGAATGAACTTTGATAGTTTACCTTTCAAGGAATTTCTATTTCATATAAATTGTTGAATAATGGGCACAAGGTTATTCATAATATACCCACATTATTATTTTAGTATCTACAGAATCTTTAATGATCCTAACTCTTGGATTCCTGAGGTCCGTAATTTGTGTCTTCTCTCGCTCTCTTTTTCTCTCTCTCTCCCTCTGTTTCTGATTAGTCTGGCTGTAAGTATATTGGTCTTTTCAAAGAAGCACTTTTTGGTTTCATTGTTTTTTTCCCTACTAATTATTTATTTTTTTCTTTTTTTTTAATGTTTTATTTATTTTTGATACAGAGAGAGACAGAGCATGAGAGGGAGAGGGGCAGAGAGAGAAGGAGACACAGAACCAGAAGCAGGCTCCAGGCTCTGAGCTAGCTGTCAGCACAGAGCCTGACGCAGGGCTGGAACCCAGGAACGTGAGGTCTGACCTGAGCCGAAGTCGTAGGTTTAACCGACTGAGCCACCCAGGCGCCCCAGCCCTACTAATTTTTTAAAGTTTATTTCTTTAGTTTGAGAGAGAGAGAGAGAGAGAGAGAGAGAGAGAGAGGGAGGGACAGGAAGAGAGGGAGGGAGAGTATCCCAAACAGGCTCCATGCTGTCAACTAGGAGCCCGATGCGAGGCTTGAACCATGAGATTTTGACCTGAGCCAAAATCAAGAGTCGGACACTTAACTGACTGAGCCACCAGATACCCCTCTACTAATTTTTTTGTGTTCTGTTTCACTGCTTTCTACTCTGATCTTTATTATTTCCTTTACTTTGCTTACTTTGAGTTTCATTTGCTCTTTTTTCCCTAGTTTCTCAAGTGGAAGCTGAGGTCATTCGAGACCTTCTTCTCTTCTAAAATAGGCATTTATTGCTATAAATTCCTCTCTAAGCAATGCTTTAGCTGTATCCCACAAATTCTGATATGTTGGATTTTCATTATAATACAGGTAAGGAATTATCTAATTTCCCCATTTGATTTCTTCTTTGCCTCATGGATTATTTTTAGTGTATTATTTATTTTTCAAATATTGTTAATTTCCCATATATCTTTCCTTTTTTAAATTTTTATTTTAGGGAGTGCAACTGGGAGAGAAGGGGAAAGGAAGAGAGAGAGAATCTTAAGCAGGCTCCACACTGAGCATGGGGCTTGATCCCAAAACCCTGAGATCATGACCTGAGCCGAAATCAAGAGTTGAATGCTCAACGGATTGAGCCACCCAGGTGTTCCACATTCTGATTTTCAACTGAGGTGGTGAGACCATTTACAGTTCATGTGAGTATGAATATGGTTGAGGTTAAATCTAACATTGTGCTCTTTCCTATTTGTTCCTTCTGTTCTTTGTTTCTTCTCTTTTCTGCCTTATTTTGATTCATTAGAATATATGTTGTCATTCCATTTTATCTATATTGCTGACTTCTTAGCTGTAATTCTTTGTTGTGTTATTTTGTCACTTAAAAATAAATTTAAGTATTTACCTTAAGTTGGGTACTAAATTAAACCGTAAGTTTTCAGGCTACTTGAACATTGTGTGCATTGTACACAGTAGGTTGTTAATACATACTCACTTAAAGAATGAGATTTTGTTTCTTCTCATCTTACATCAACAGACATTTCATGGTTGCCTGCTTAGGGTGCTCTAAGTAACTGAACCAGAAGTGTGTGTTTGTTTGTTTTTTAAGTTTATTTAAGTAATCTCTAAACACAATGTGGGACTCAAACTCAACACCCCCAAATCAAGAGTCACACTGTCTCCTGACTGAGCCAGCCAGGCACCCCTAGAAGTTGGTTTTAATTGGAGCAGGCTTCATGCTACATGAAGAGATGGAGCGCTGATTTCCAATATGGTAACTAAATCAAGCTGAGAAAAGAAAGAGAAATTCACACACACACACACACACACACACACACACACACACAAATGATTAAAATTGGGGAGCCTGGGTGGCTCAGTCAGTTAAGTGTCCAACTTTGGCTCAGGTCATGATCTCACGGTCTATGAGTTAAAGCCCCGCATCGGGCTCTGTGCTGACAGCTCAGAGCCTGGAGCCTGCTTCAGATTCTGTGTCTCCCTTTCTCTCTCTGCCCTTCCCCCACTCACACTCTCTCTCCCTCCCTTTCAAAAATAAACATAAAATTTTTTTTAAATTATTAAAATAGGAATTACTAAAGCTTTACATAGCACAATGTCGAAGACAATGTGTAAATACCTATGAAAAGAAGTTTGAGGTCACTGATTTTTCAAAAATTCAATCACACAACATAAAGAAACCTTTCTGTCATAATAGATGCCTTTGTAGTTTTATTTTGCATTTTCCAAACCTCTGGTTATTACAGAGTTCTGTATCCTTTCTCCAATATTTTAACAAATGTGGAAATTCAGCCTCTGGGATCACATGGGGATCAAGTAATAGAATCTGTTACTTTTAAGCTTCAGGTAGCTAATCTTACAAACTTTTCAAAATATGAGAGTATTTGCTGACTCCATGAGAATCTTTGAAGTCATCAAAAATGTCAAGGATTTCCTTTAACAACTAAGCTCATATCAGGAAAGAGCTCAATATGCTGAGAAATGAGTTTCCACTTAGAAAGATGAAAGAGGGATTAGACTTACCCAGTGTTGCTCCAGAGGGCAAAACCAAGGGAATTCCTAGGAGACAGATGCCAGCTCACAACGAGGAAGACTGTTCTCACAGAGCTGATCAGCAACAACACAGGCCGCCCCTGAGGAGAGGAGCCGAGGTGTCAGTGCAGGGAGATGCTGTAAGATCGGTTGTTCTGGACGTGTTTAGGATCAAGGACTCCTTTGCAAATCTGATGAGAGCTACAGGTAGGTCGTTCTTCTCAGATAAGTTCGCAGACATGCACACTTATGCCCATATACTCACGTACAATTTTACATTTGGTTGTGAGGCCCATCCTTGAACCCCAGCTTAAGAATGTCTGGTGCACACAGATGCTTAAGTTGTGAAGTGGAACCATACCCCTTCCCTGTCAGAGCCCGCCACCCTCCACTTCTATCCCTATCGTCACCACTACCTTTGGAGGTTGTCCAGGGATTCCTGATGGAAATCCAGCAGAAAAACTTTGGGATGTTCTGTCCCACTTCTCCTTTTTACCCTTTGACCAATAATAATTTACTTCATCTTCTATCTCTCATTCCAGACATTACTGCTTCCTTCAAATTTACTGCTCCCTTCAATGGAAACAGGATTTAATTCCTTAGCTTGCTGCGATGCCCGCAGACTCCAGTCTGAAGATTTTATCTCTGGGATTACTCCTAATCTCCTCCCACAGTGGCAAGCCCTGCAGAAACACTGGCAGTGTGGAAGATATCACTCATTCCTCCTTTTCACTGGAGCCAGTTTGAAATCCTGGGCAACAATGTGCCTCATGTGTTAGCCTGTGGACTTTTGGACTATCCTACTTTTGGCTTATCCTACTTTTTACCATAGATTTGCAAATAATTTACCAATGAGTGTGGTCAGACTCCATCTATAGGAACATACCTCATGCTTCAAGGTCAGTATCTGGACCCCACTGATGGTACGGCTGTGCATCCTATACAGTAAGTCTGCTCTTTGAAGGGCATAGTTGAGAGTTAGTAGTCATAGTGGTAAGCCACGTGGACTGTGGGGCCAGATGTCAGGGATTCAAATCCAAGCACCGTCAAGTTATGTAACTACTATGTGTTGGTTTCTTTATCTGTTAAATGGAAATAATGATAGCTCCTATCCCACAGGGTTGTTATGACAAGATTACATTAGTGTACATAAATGCTTAGAATGTACCTAGCACCTTCTAACCACTCTATAACTAATAGTTCATTATCCACATGCTCATTTCTAATGGACCCTAAGTCCTGAGAGCTCTCCCTAATGCCTTTGACTTTATATCATCCTTCCCACTGACATTGCCTGAATCATTTCTTTTTTTTTAATGTTTTTATTTATTTTTGACAGAAAGAGAGACAGCCTGAGCAGGGGAGGGGCAGAGAGAGAGGGAAACACAGAATCCAAAGACAGGCTCCAGGCTTTGAACTGCCAGCACAGAGCTCGATGTGGGGCTTGAACCCACGATCTGTGAGATCGTGACCTGAGCCAAAATCAGACGCTCAACTGACTAAGCCACCCGGGCACCCCCAAATTATTTCTTGCCATTACGACAGTGACAGGGGTATTGTTAGCAGAGTGTTACTAGTTTTGCTTCCCTCAATGCAAACTGGTGCAGCCACTGTGGACAGCAATATGGAGGTTCCTCAAAAAGTTATAAATAGTACTACCCTACGATCCAGTAATCACACTACTGGGTGTTTACCTAAAAAATATAAAAAGACATATTCAAAGGGGACACATGCATCCCTATGTTAATTGCAGCACTGTTTACAATAGCCAAATTATGGAGCAGCCCGTGTCCATTGATAGATGAGTGGACAAAGAAGATGTGGTATGTATACACATACACAATGGAATATTATTTAGCCATAAAAAGAATGAAATCTTGCCAATTACAATGACATGGATGGAGCTAGAGAATATAATGCTAAGTGAAGTAAGCCAGAGAAAGACAAATACCATATGATGTCACTCATATGTGGACTTTAAGAAACAAAAGAAATGGGCAAAGGAAAAAAAAGAGAATCAAACCAAGAAACAGACTATTTTTTTAAATTTTTATTTATTTTTGAGAGAGAGACCATGAGCGGGGAGGGGCAGAGGGAGAGGGGGACAGAGGATTTGAAACAGGCTCCACACTGACAGCAGTGAGTCCAATGTAGGACTCAAAATCATGAACTGGGAGATCATGACTTGAGCTGAAGTTGAATGCTCAACCAACTGAGCCACCCAGGCACTCCAAGAAACAGACTCTTAACCATAAAACAAACTAATGGTTACCAGAGGGGTGGGGAGCGTGGGATGGGTGAAACAGGGGAAAAGGAGATTAAAAGTACACTCACCATGATGAGCACTGAGTAATGTATAGGATTGTTGAATCACTATATTGTACGCCTGAAACTAACATAACACCGTATGTTAACTATTCTGTAATTAAAATTAAGAACTTAATTAAAAAAATTTTTTTGTTCCTTCTCTCTCCCAGTCATAAGACTTTGCAATGTCCTAGAGTAAACAAAGCTAATTTCCCTGCCTCAGTAACTTTGGATTGAGCTATGTGAGTCACTTAGTTCAATAGAAAGTTAGCAAACACCATCCAAGCAGAGGTTTTATGTGTGCCTGTATACTATTTGGTTTGGTCTCTTGCACCAACGTCTACCATGAGAAAAGAATGTCCCCAAGCAGTCTCCAGTCCAGGACTGATGTAGAAACACATGGAACAGAACTAGACCCCCTGCAGCCTTGAGCCTGGAATCCAGCCCATCCTGGTTGAGAGGTGGTCAGCCTAGAGACTTGTGGGTGAGGAACACTTACCTTTGGAGTGGTTACTTTTGTTATGCAGCATGAATGCAGCAGTAGCTGACTAATACAACCATACATGTACTGTGCTTTATGACACTTTCTCTAACTTCCTCCCAAGTCAAAACCAATCATTTAGTATTATTTTTGTTAGAGGAATAATCACAGTGTATTCCAGACATAATTTATATGAACAGTCTATCTGCTCAGCTATAATGTGCATTATTAGAGACTAAGAGGATATACTTGGATAAAGTGTAATATGACAGACAATTCTCTGCATAAGTTACCTGCTGCCTAGTAGCTTAGCTTCATTTCCTCTTACTCTCCCCTGCACGAACATGTCATCTCCTAGCAGTGCTGAAATGCTTTTAGTTTCTCCAAATTTCTACTGCCTACAGCTTCTAAACTGTGTAACAAGACACCCCAGGACACTTAATTCACAGGGGCTTTTAACTTTTTTGAGGAAAATGTACCAATAATTGACATCCATCAGACACTGCGCAAACTAGTAACTTGAGGTAGTTGACAACTTCAATATTAGATGACAAGCTTTCCTTCCAGTGACATTATCTCTTTGAAAGTTGGATTTTCAAGAGGTGCTATAACAAAAGCAAACACCATGTGAAAATCAGAGTGGAACAGGAAATCATGGTGCAGGTGTCCAGTCAGATTCCAATATTCGAGAAACTGTGTGTGCCCAACAGAGCCACACATGCCAATGTCCCACAGTGATGTCATTAGTAGGTCACTGTGATTATGTAAGAGTAAAATAAAAAGATTTTTTTCTTTAAATTTATATGTATTATTTTTTCAAGGAGCTACTTAGTTGTGAGGACGTATTTATTAAGTTGCTTGGACCTAATGAGTCAATAATGGAACTGTTAGGCATTACTTTTGGCCTATGCCATGAAAAAGTCACCAAGACATTGAAGTTGCCATAAACTGAGAAAGTTTAGAAATGTCTGCCCTGTGCCATTTTGCTCTTCCACACCTTTCCTCAGACCACTTGTGTATTTGAAATGCCCGGGGTTCATCTGGCAAATTCTCACTTGTCCTTCAAAACACTAGGTTGGGTTCAGCCTCCTCCAAGAAATCTTTGGTTGCCATCGATAGAGGTGGTGGCGGATGAATCTGGCCCAGTGCCTACATTGTATTGAAGTTCTCTTCTCTATTTGTCAGCATTCTATCTATAGTAATGCTCACCAAATAATAAAAAAATTCGTTCCTTTGTGGAAAATGTCCCCAAGAAGAAGCTCCAGAGTCACCCTTGACTATTGTCTTTCTACCCCCACATCTGACCCATCAGCAAATCCAGAGTCTACCTCCTCTCACCACAGCTGCCTCAGATCCAAATCACCATTGTCTTTGTCTTGACTTGTTTCCAAAGATTCTTATCTGACCTCCCTATTTCTACCTTGGCCCCCTTCAGTCTTTCTTCAACTAGCATCTAGGAGGATCTTTTTATTTTATTTTGTTTTATTATTTTTTTAATGTTTATTCATTTTTGAGAGAGGAAAGGCAGAGCATGAGCAGAAGAGGGGCAGAGAGAGAGAGGGAGACACAGAATCTGAAGCAGGCTCCAGGATCTGAGCTGTCAGCACAGAGTTTGATGCGGGGCTCAAACTCGTGAACTGTGAAATCATGACCTGAGCTGAAGTCAGACACTCAACTGATTGAGCCACCTAGGAGCTCCTAGAAGGACCCTTTTAAATAGAAGTTAGATCAAGTTAGCCTACTCAAAACCCTCTAATATCAGTGAAAGACACAATCTGTGAATTACAAGGCACCCCACGACTGGCCCATTAGCTCTCTGACTCCATCTCCCTGTAGCTTCACTCATGTTGCACACACTGGCCTCGCCCATTGTTCAAACACACCAGGCACATCAAGCACATAAATTGCACTTGTTGATCCTTCTGCCTGGAACTCTCTTCCTCCAGAGAGCCACCGGATGCTCCCTTATTCCTTTTACATATAAGCTCAACTGTGTCCCTCTCAAGGACACCTTCCCTGGCCATCCTATCCAAAATTTCAGCCCCACCCCCAACACTTCTGATTCCCCTTTCCTGTTGTATTTTTCTCCTTGACACATACTGTTATCTAACAGACTGTGTATTGCATTTATTTATCTGTTTATCGTCTGACTCTTCCACCAGAACATAAACTCTGGAGAGTGAGGGGCAAGAGTTTTTGTCTGCTCTGTTCACTGCTTCATCCTCAGCATCTAGAACAGTATCTGTCAGGTATGCAAATGTGTTGAATGAATGACAAAAAGAAAACTGAAATGTGAAAAAAATTGGCACAGTTGGACAAATAGATAGGTGGAACAGAATAGAAATCCCAGAAACAGAGGCACCTAGGTGACTCAGTTGATGGAGCGTGAGAATCTTGATCTCAGGGTTGTAAATTCTAGGCCCATGTTGGGTGTAGAGATGACTTAAAAAATAATAAAATCTTGGGATGCCTGGGTGGCTCAGTCAATTAAGCATCAGACTCTTGACTTTGGCTCAGGTTATGGTCTCACAGTTCATGAGTTCCAGCCCCATGTTGGGCTCTACGCTGACAGTGCGGAGCCTGCTTGAGATTCTCTCTCTCCCTATCTCTCTGCCCCTCCTCTGTGCTCTCTCTCTCTCTCTCTCTCTCAAAACTAAATAAATAAACATATAAAAAAGAAATCCCAGAAACAGACCTCCCATACATGAAACCTAGATGTATGAC
This sequence comes from Suricata suricatta, assembly GCF_006229205.1. Classification (NCBI taxonomy): domain Eukaryota; kingdom Metazoa; phylum Chordata; class Mammalia; order Carnivora; family Herpestidae; genus Suricata; species Suricata suricatta. Next base: position 62,213,030 of record NC_043709.1, read on the forward strand.
CACAAAAGACATTGCAGATGAATGGGGGAAATGACAGACTTTTCAAAAAATAGTGGGGAACAATTGAGTAACCACCTGGAAAAAAATAAAGTTCATGGGTTCGAGCCCTGAGTCAGGCTCTGAGCTGACAGAGCTTCTTTGGATTCCGTGTCTCCCTCCCACTCTGCCTCTCCCCTGCTCCTGCTCTGTCTCATTATCTCTCAAAAATAAATAAACATTAAAAAAATAAAAATAAAAAGACTAAAACCACCATTAGAAACTGGGCAAAAGATCGTTGAGCACTTCACAGGACAGGAACTATAAGTGGTCAATAAACACATAAAAAGGTGTTCAACCTTATTATAATAATAAAAAGTCCACATTAAAGGCACAATGAAATGACTACAATATTGACAGAAAGTCTTAAGTCTGACAACACCAAATTTTGGCACAGATGAGGAACAAGGGGAACTTTTATACACCACCGGAAGGCGCAGAACGTAGTACGGACACTGCAAATCGGAATGGCAATCTCCAGTCAGATTGAAGATGGGCTATTCCGTGTCCTAGCAAGTGTACTTCCAGGTGTGTCCCTTAGAGAAACACATGCCCATCTACCTCAGGATACATCAATAAAAATGTTCACAAAAGCCATACTTAACAATAGTTAAATGTCATTTCTCTAAAATGACAGGAAGGACTGCTCTACAGCAATGAACATAAACTGATCAGTGCCGTAGGAAACAACATCAGTGACTCGCACATTATGTTGCACACAGAAGCAAAATGCAAAGTGCATGGAGCTCATTACTCCCTTTAGATAAAGTTCAAAAACAGATCAACTGCATTGTGGCATTTAGGCATCAGACATAGGTGGTAAAACTCTAAGGAAATGCAAGAGACTGATCAGCACCAAGGTTAGGATAATGGCTTCATCTGTGGGGAAAGGAAGGAAATCGTTTTTGGAAAAGGACGACCAGAAGGCAATGTTCTGTTTCTTGAGTTGAGTGTCACTTTCCAGGTCTTCATTTCCTAATTTTCTTAAAAATTCTCTGTTTTATGCCCCCTGCTGTATGTATGATGCATCTCACAATAAAATAACATGATAAAAAGACGAAAAAGAGGAGGAAAGATGGCAACTGTTAACACTAGAAACAGAGACTGAAAGATCTAAGAAAATATAGTTCTGGCAATAAAATGAAAATACCTGATTACTTAAAAAGTGAGATGTCAGGGCTCCTGGGTGGCTCAGTTGGTTGAGCGTCCGACTTCGGCTCAGGTCATGATCTCACAGTTTGTGAGTTTGAGCCCCGTGTCAGGCTCTGTGCTGGCAGCTCAGAGCCTGGAGCCTGCTTCAGATTCTGTGTGTCCCTCTCTCTCTGCCTCTCCCATGCTCATGATCTGTCTTTCTCTGTCTCTCAGAAATAAATAAATGTTAAAGAAAAAAAAAGTGAGATGTCATACGTGCTGTTGGTGTAGCTCTGTGATTGGGTGATCCTGCCATCAGCATCACATAAAAAGAAGGAGAATCAATTTGTGGAACTGTTTCAGCAAGTGTTCCAGCCAAAAATATGCTTATCAGATAAGATAAATGAGTAAGAATCTGAAAGAGTCACTCAAAACTTTCAGTTAGGCTGGGAGAGGAAATCTCTGTGCCAGAATGGCATATTAATGAAGTTGCTAGAAATTGCAATAACAGATCAACACAGTCATCTCACTGGCTAAACACAATAGACTTTCATTTCTCACATGCAGCCCAGTGGCTGACAGCCAGGAAGGAGAAGAAAGTAGGTTTGCTCCACATAGTCATTCTAGAACTTCCTGGATGTCAACATTCAGCCTGCAGATCCCACAGGAAGTTTTCATGGCTAGGCCTAAGAGCAATCACATCACTTGGGCCTATATTCCACTGGCCAGAACTTAATCATATGGTCCCCCATGCAAGGAAGTTTGGAAAATATAGTCCTTTGCCAGAAGCCACTTCATGACAACAGCTCCACATTTTGGAAGGAGATCGTGAGACTTTATTAAACAGCTAGCCCTCGCTGCTGTGATGGTATTCGTGATTTGAGGGATTTCTGAAGACCAGAATATATATTTTTTGAAGATCAAGATTATACACCAATCATAGCATTATAACAGTACATTGTCTACTCTATGAACTTCATAATGACAAAGGTCAAACCTTTGGAGAGTCTGGGTGGCTCAGTTGGTGAAGCATGTGACTCTTGATCTCCAGGTTGTAGGTTCAAGCCCCACATTGGATATAGAAATCCCTAAAACTGAGGCGCCTGGGTGGCTCAGTCGGTTAAGCGTCTGACTTTGGCTCAGGTCATGATCTCGTGGTTCATGGGTTCAAGCCCCACATAGAGCTTTGTGCTAACAGTGCAGAGCCTGGAGCCTGCTTCAGATTCTCTCTCTCTCTCTCTCTCTCTCTCTCTCTCTCTCTCTCTGTTCCTCCCCTGCTCACACTCTGTCTCTCTCTCTCAAAAATAAAAATTAAAAAAAATTTTAATCTTTAAAAAAAAGACATCTCTAAAACTAAAATCTTTTTTAAAAAATCCCAAAGGCTGTCTTTTATTTCACCAGGTAAGTTATTAATCCCTCCTCAAATTTTACACAAAAGGGGGCATAGTGAACAAAATGTTCTGTACCTTGCTTTTATTCACTTAATAATATATCTTGGAAATCTTTCCATGTCCTTACCTAAAGATCCTTCTCGTTCTTTGTTATAACTGCATAGTATTCTGCTATATATATGTTTTGTCACTTCTTTAACCAAGGACTGGTCCTATAGCCCCAACGTCTACAATAGCACCTGCAATATAGGGAGAATACTTTGTAAATATTTGGTAAATGAATACCTTTGCCTTTGAGAAGATTGTACTATGATAAAGCATAGAAACCTAGACATGGAAAAGGCAAAGAACATATGTAACATTATACATGATATACAACACGACACAAACGGAGGTAATTTATTTTAAAAGGCAATTGTTCAGGGGGTGTCTGGATGGCTCAGTTGGTTAAGCGTCCAACTTGCACTCAGGTCATGATCTCATGGTTGGTAAGTTCAAGTCCACTTTGGGAGCTCTGCCATCAGCACAGAGCCCACTTCAGATCCTCTGTCCCCTTTTCTCTGCACTTCCCCTGCTCGCTCACTCTCTCGCTCTCTGTCAAAAAAAAAAAAAGGCGATTATTCAGGCAGTTAAGTGGTATATGATGTCTAAGAGCCAAAGTTCTGGAGTCAGACCACCTGAGTTGCAATCGCAGATCTACCATATACTCATTGTATGACTTTGGGCAAATTGTTTATGCTCACAGTGCCTCTGTTTTGTCGTCTTTAGATTGAACCAATGAACACAAAATGCTCTTCACAACTCTGCACTCAGTACAGGTTAGACATTATTAGCTGATGTGGCCAACCAAGGAAGTCTCATGAGGGCGTGCTTTGATGAGGAAGGATGGCGGTGGTGCAGTGGTACAAAGATCTCAGTGGGAAGAAACACGGGTCAGAGGTGTGGAGATGGGACCCACAAGGACTATGTGGGAGATCTCAACAGATTTGTAGCTGGGGCACAGACAAGCTCCTGAGGAGTAATGAAAAATTGAGATTGGTAAGCCATAGGCTTTGATAGCAAATTGAAGTTTATGCTTAATGTCAGTGTCAGTCCGATGGAGGACATAGCGACATCTCTGTTTCAGGAAGAGAATTTTTTTTAATGTTTTATTTATTTTTGAGAGAGAGAGAGAGTGTATGTGTGTGTGTGAGAGAGAGAGAGGATCAGAGAGAGAGGGAAACATGGAATCCAAAGACAGACTCCAGGCTCTGAGCTAGCTGTCAACACAGAGCCGGATGCAGGGCTCGAACCCACGAACCACGAGATCCTGACCTCAGCCAAGCCACACGCTCAACTGACTGAGCCACCAAGGTGCCCCTGAGGAAGAGAATTTTTTTTTTTAATTTATTTTAGAGAGAGACAGACAGCATGAGCAGGGGAAGGTCAGAGAGAGAGGGAGACACAGAATCTAAAGCAGGCTCCAGGCTCTGAGCTTTCAGCACAGAGCCTGATGCGGGGCTCAAACCCACGAACTGTGAGATCATGACCTGAGCCGAAGCCATATGCTTAACCGACTGAGCCACCCAGGCACCCCCTGAGGAAGAGAATTTTAACAAGCAGATGCATTAGATCAGAGAAAAAGCAAAGGAAGAGAAAAGAGTTAATTCTGTGCTCCTACTCGGTGTTGAATTTGGCACTACATGCACTTGGTCTTGTGTCATCCTCAACAGTGTAACTCTGTGATGTGGGTGTCATTAGTCCTATAGAGAAATAAGCAGGCTTGGAGGGGCTAAGCATATTGTTCATGGCTGGAGAACCAGGAATTGATAAAGTTAATTATAAACCTGAAGTTGTCTGACTCGAAAGCAGAGGTGTGCTGGAGCTGACTCACAGAGGCTTGCAAGAGCTGATAGTTAAACTTTCAGGAAATTTGTGAGCACTTTTTAAACATAGTCATTGTTTAAAAAAAATTAAATGGGGGTGTCTGGGTAGTTAAGCATCTGACTCTTGATTTCGGCTCAGGTCAGGATCTCACGGTTTGTAGGATAGAGCTGACAGCGCAGACCCTGCTTGGGATGTGCTCTCTCCCTCTCTCTCTCTCTGCCCTTCCTTATTCTCTCCATCTCAGTCTCACTCTCAAAATAAATAAAACAAACTTGAAAATTAAATGATGCAAACTTATAACTAAATTAATTATATTTAGATCAAGGTAATAAATACTCAAAATTCATCTCTTCCTAATTATGATCACCACCTTTTATTAGTGTCTGTGTTTTTAAGGTTATTTACAACTCTCATATCTGTAGGGTAGAAATCCCACATAACTGTTATGCTGCTGCACACCTCTTCCCATCCCCAAGTTCAGTAAGATCACACCGATAGCCTGAAACTGGCCATGATGGGAGCATTCACAACACAGCACCCGGCACCCAATACAAATCAGGGCTCAATTTATCATTGTGTTGATTGTCTAGACTTAAGAAGGTGATGGGAAGCGTTAATCATTCAGACTATACTCAAAATTGTGCTCTGTCTAGAGCTGTTACATTTTTCACAACACAAACACGTTGAGGAAAAATTCTCTCAGCCTTAGAAGACTGTTACCTGATTCACCAAAGAAGTCACTTACATCTTTGACGGATGAGTGAAATTCCAACATGTCTTTACTGCTTCACTCTGCCCTTATTCATTAATATAAACAAAAATATCAACCAATATTCCTGTCAAAACTGTACTCATTTGTCAGCTGAAACTGCAGGTTGGCTATGGATACAGACTGAGGCAGAAATCCACCGAAGTGTTCTGTGGGAATCAACTGGCTAATTGGCTGTATGGTAAGTTATAACACAGTCCTATATATTTAATATAATTTGTGAACTGTGTGCAATACATCCTTTATATCAGCAAAATTTATACATGTGCCCATTTTTTCCGGAGAGACAGTTGGTGAACATTTACTCACACTCCATCACTCTAATTTATCACACCACCTTGTCTCCCAAGGGGAGACGGAGGCCCGCCATGCTTCTCCACATCAAGTTAATGAAGACCAACTTCCATCAAGCATAGTATATTTATTTTAGGCAAACTATGTTATTTTCTTTTGACCTCTTCCCTGATTTTTCTCTAGATCCTTGAAATACATCACTGCTTATTTTCAGCCCAAATTATGCAAGTATGTAAGACTTCCTCTCACTCTGTAAATAGTAATTTTCTGACTTTGCCTTTCCCTTCAACACACTGATTCACCAATTCTAAGATGCACATTTTTTCACATTTTAACATCTCTGAAACTGAGAAGCCTCTTATAGTTTCTGTCGGCCAGGCGGCAGCTGTGTCACTGCCTTCACATGTGTGAACTTGGCCATAGCTCTTCTGCCAGCATCACTGCGGATGAGTTTAATTGATGTTTAAAATATCTTTTAAAAGATTGCCCATTGAAGTAAAAGATTATTATAGTCACAGGGAGGCAGAGAAACAAAGCAGTGGGGGCAGATTGGTAGGAATGAAGCAAAAATTTCACCCTGGAGCCATGGCCCAAACTCTAAATTCTCTTGTAAGGACCATGGCGCCTGGGTGGCTCAGTCGGTTAAGCCTCTGACTTCAGATCAAGTCATGATCTCATAGTCCATGGGTTCAAGCCTCACAGCTCAGAGCCAGGAGCCTATTTCAGATTCTGTCTCCCTCTCTCTCTACACCTCTCTCTCTCTCTCTCTCTCTCTCAACAATGAATAAACTTAAAGAAAAATCTTTAAAAAAAAGAATTCTCTTGTAAGGACCAACCAAGAATTCTACCAGACCTAAGAAAGGAAGAGACCGGGGCGCCTGGGTGGCTCAGTCGGTTAAGCCTCCGACTTTGGCTCAGGTCAGATCTCACATTCGTGGGTTCGAGCCCCGCGTCAGGCTCTGTGCTGACAGTTAGCTCAGAGCCTGGAGCCTGCTTCTGGTTCTGTGTCTCCTTCTCTCTCTGTCCCTTCCCCTCTCATGCTCTGTCTCTCTCTGTATCAAAAATAAATAAAACATTAAAAAAAAAAGAAAGAAAGGAAGAGACCCACAACTAGATGAAGTTATGCTCCATTTTGTATCTGAAGTATGTGCATAAGCAATGTCAATCATAATACCATAAGCCAAGTAAATAAGGCAACCAAGGCAAGAAAACTGTCAAATCCTTTGGTGTAAACCAAAGAAATCTCAAAGCAATGAGACACTGATATGACCATTTCATGTGTCACCCAGGACATTAAGGTATGGTTTCATATTTAATTAGCACCACTTTCCACCTATAAATGGTTTATTAAAATGATGGTACATTTTATAGTCACTGGTATTGGAGATTTGCTGCAATCTGACTACTAGCTTCATTTTCCTCTCCTATCCATCATTTAAAAATTTTTTTTATTTTGTTTTTTAAACTTTACTTATTTATTTTGAAGGTATGGGCAGGAGTAGGGGGCAGAGAGAGAGGGGAGAATCTCAAGCAGCCTCTGCACTGTCAGCATGGAGCCTGACACAGGGCTCCAACTCATGAACCGTGAGATCATGACCTGAGGCTGAAGTCGGACGCTTTACCAACTGAGCCACCCAAGTGCCCCTGAAGATTTTGTTTTTAAGTAATCTCTACACCCAACATGAGACTTGAACTCACGATCGCAAGATCAGGAGTCCCAAGTCCCACCGACGAAGCCAGGTGGGTACCCACTTCTAGCTATCATTTTACATCAAGGATCATACATTGCTTTGCATGTATATCAAACATCTTGTGTGTTTTGGCACTTCGCTGCAGAAATGCAACAGCAGGCCATGTCCACATGTGATTTGTCCTGGCTCTGGCACACCTCTCTTCAGTCTTACTTCCAGTAAGACACTGACCAGCTCCTTTTCTATAATAACTTTAGATTGATGTATAATACAGATTTCAAAATTGCAAACATTATAAATGCACAGGTCAATGCGTTATCAGCTAACACTGCCCAGATTAAGAAGCAGAACATTACAGGCGCCTGGGTGCCTCTGCTGTTAAGCATCTGATGTGGGCTCAGGTCATGATCTCACAGTTCGTGAGTTCAAGTCCCACATCAAGTGACCACAGGCCCCACTTCAGGTAAAACACCGAGTAAGTCCTGGGTAAGCCTTGGGTAAGCCCCACTTTTCTCTCTCTTTCTCTCTCTCACTCTCTCTCTCGCTCTTTCTCTCTTTCAAAAAAAATATTTTCTCTGTCTCTCCCTCTGCCCCTCTTCCCTGCTCACGTGCTCTCTCTCTCTCAAAATAAATAAATAAGCTTTAAAAAAGGAAATAGAACATTAATAGCACCTCAGAAACCCTTCTTGGTACCCGTCCCTGTTACTAACTCCACTCCCCTCCCCAGACAACCTGAGAGCATAGATTAGTTTTGCCTATTTTTAAACTTTACATAAATAGAATTGAGATAGTTTCTTTTATTTTACTTTTGGCTTCTTTCATTCAACATCTTTGTGAGACTTGTTAGTTAGTGTGTATAGTTTAACTCACTTGTTTTCATGGCTGAGTGCTATTTTATTGCACAAATGTACCGTGATTCCTTCATCCTACTGCTGACAGACATTTGGGCTGTTTTCATGTTAGGGCTGTTCTGGTTTTGGGGTTTCTTTCACCTTTAAAGTAATGGAAATATATTGGACATGTACCATTGTGCAAATGTAAGGTGTACAACATGTTAATTTGATGTAGTCCAATATTGTAGCAATAACCAGTATCTCTATCACCTGTATAGTCATCCTTTCTTTTTAGAAGTTGAAATCAATAAGTTCCAGTCTCTCAGCAAGTTTGATGATTTTAATACAACAGTGCGGTCTACAGGGCTATTTGGAACTGGGCTGTCATAAACGTTCTCAAGTCTGTCCTTTCATACATACAGATGGATGCATTTCTATTCGCTGTATATCTAGAGCAGATTTAGCGGATCAGAGGGTATTTGTAGCTTCCATTTCAGTAAGAATTACCAGATGCCTTTGATTTGTGACAGTTATCCCCATGGAGCAAAAGGAGCAAGACGGTTTTTAAAACAATTGGAACTGTGTTCTTACTTCCTACCATGCACAAACCCCAATGCCAAGTGACTTTCAAGTCTGAATGTGAATACCAGATGCTTCTACATTGTGAGTGCTAAAGCTTCTACAAAATAATTTAGGAAAATATGCACAAAATATTAGAGAAAACACTTTATAAGGCTTTCCAGTCATTAATGTAACAAGCACATTTGGCTTGACTCTTACATTGAGTAAACTGCAGGGAAAGAGGGAGAGTCAACCCTTTTCAAAAATAACAGGTAACTCTCCCTTTTTAAAATTGTTATTATAGCTTATTGTCAAGCCAGTTTCCATATAACACCCAGTGCTCATCCCAACAAGTGCCCATGCCCATCACCCACTTCCCCCTCTCTCCCACCCCCATCAACCCTCAGTTTGTTCTCAGTATTTAAGAGTCTCTTGTGGTTTGCCTCCCTCCCTCTCCCCAACTATTTTCTTCCCCTTCCCCTTCCCCTCCCCCCTGGTCCCCTGTTAAGTTTCTCCTGTTCCACTTATGAGTGCAAACATATGGTACCTGTCCTTCTCTGCCTGACTTATTTCACTTAGCATGACACCCTCGAGGTCCATCCACGTTGCTACAAATGGCTATATTTCATTCTTCCTCATTGCCATGTAGTACTTCATTGTATATATATATACCACATCTTCTTGATCCATACCCTACCTTAACAGACTTTGGGAGATTATTATGGTGGCTCTCTTCTCTTCTTCCTCAGAGTGTAAACTACTGCAAACATTTCCCTGGCCTTTTCCCAGTCCCTACATTCTTTGAAATGGATTCTCTTCCCCCCGATTTCCCAGCACTGGAAGATACCACATGTTCTCAGGGAGACCCCAGAAGGTGCTTCCCATCCACAGCTGCTCCATCCGGGGAAGAGTTTTATTCCTTGTTCCTGTCATAGTTGGAGAGCAGTCCAGGGCTCGTGGCTCATAGGAGCGTATCCAGGATCCAGCCGGTTCCTTCCGTCTTGTCGCTTGGCCGTCTGTATGGTGTCTCCTAGACCTCCTGTTCCAAGATGGTGTACCACATCACCTACTTTGTGGGCAGCAGGATGGAGGAAGGGGGCAGGAAAGGTCTGCCCCCTCTCTTTAAGGGTACAACCTGGGAATTGCTCAGATTATTGCTTCTAATAATAGCCCACAGACCAGAGCTTTGTCTTACTGCCTCATGGAACTGTGAGAGAAAATAAAATTATCTTATTTCTGGAAAACTGTGAGCTCTGGCAAAGAAGAGTGGAACTGATGTTGCGGAGCAACTGGTGCTTCCTTACCCCTCCCATCCTTCATGGCTCAGCTAAAATTCCACCACCTTTACAAGTCCCCCTGAAGCCCAAACTCCAGAAGGACTGAAGCCCAACTTGTTACCCCTTTTAGGGACGATGGCCTTCTGGGTATGCTCAGCGCCCTTTGCGCTTCTTGGCTTTTCTTATCACTCTGTCCACATGTCTTATGCCCCTTCTAGAAGGGAAGCTCCATGGGGGGCAGAATGCATGTCAGATTCCATTTGCATTTTTCATACTAGGAACCAATTTTTGGGTTGAAATCTGGTTCGGGCAGGTTTATCCCGCCTTTCCCATGGAAATTATAAATATAGATAACCAAGTAGCTAATGAGAAGTTTCTCTGTGTAGAAATATTCCAGCTAATAAAGAAGTAATGGTAGAATTAAAATACCACCATCCTGCATTCCCTAAAGCACTAATAATGGACTGAACAAGGCTGCTGACATCTCAGAAGGAGAGACAAGCAGACATTTTGTGTCTGTCTGAAAGAGTCCTGCAAAAATAAGTAAATAAAATCTGAGTTTAAAAGAAATATAAGAGATGGAGGTATATTTTAAATACTACTACAGGCATGCAATCCACAAAAGCTTGAATGTGAGAAATGACCTTGTTTCTTCAACATATAAGTTGAAAGGAAAAGAAAGAGGAGTCAGGGGGCGGGGGACAGAAAGGGAAGAAGTTTTGGATTAAAAGAAACTTGAGAGACCTGTCAATCAATTACAATGGATGGAAATTATTTCAATCTTGATTTGAACAAACTTGTAAAAACAAACAAACATGCGAGCCTGAAATGAGTGAATATTTGCTATTAAGCAATTATCATTAATTTTTAAGGTGTGATCAGGGTAATGTAGTTATGTTTTTATAGTTAGGAGTCCTTATCTTTTAGAAAGTTGCACTGAAATATTTACAAATGGAATGATGTAAAGCCACGGGAAGGGGAGCACGTGGTGTATGGATGAAAACAAAACTGGAAATGAGTTGATAGTTGTAGTTGGATGGCGGGTCCGTGGAGTTTCATTATATGCTTTCTCTACTTTTGTTTATGTTTGCAGTGTTTCATAATGTATTTAAAAAATTTTTTTAATGTTTATTTATTTTTTAGAAAGAGACAGAGCTTAGCAGAGGAAGGTAGAAAGAGAGAGAGGGAGACACAGAATCTGAGGCAGGCTCCAGTCTCTGAGCTGTCAGCACAGAGCCCAACGCGGGGCTCAATCTCACGAACCATAATATCAAGCATGACCTGAGCCAAAGTCAGATGCATAAGTGACTGAGCCACGCAGAAGCACCCCCCTCCATGTGTTTTTTAATACAAGAAGTTGTCTTTTCTATGGTGGCTAGCTCAGTACTTTACATGTGGTAGTACTCAAAAAATATCTACTGATGAAGGAATTGTCAGACAGTAGCAGTCTTACCAGAAAGGGTCATCTGGGCTCCAGCACACATTTTCAGTACTGATCGTCACTCAACATCTTTCATGCTTTCAGTGACTGCTCAATCCACACTCCCTTCTGAGAATTCCCTCAACCATCAAGCCCCTGTCATCGGACAGGAAGAGACAGCTGATGGAGAACTGGATGCACCTGTTCCAGCCACCAACTCACGGAGGGGTAGACCAGATGTATTCTATCTCAGCGACTTGAAATAAGACCCTCAGATTTGGTCAAGAAAGGCACGACAAGAAAGGTTGTGTAGGATGGGGGCAAGAATATGCACCATATCCTTTTACATAAAAAGAAGTTCAACTTTGCTCATTATAATAGAAATGCAAATTGAAAATACACTGAGACACCATTCCTCATCCAAATTTAGCAAAAATTCAAAAGCTTAACAACATATGTGGTTGACAAGGTGTGTGTGGATGCAGACAGTCTCATATACTGCTGGTTAAAATATGAAGTATAACTCTACGGAGAGGAGTTTGGCAATGTCCCACTTCTAGACCCAGCAATCCCACTTCTAGAAATTTGAGTTCAAAAGACACCTCCAACAATACAAAACTACATAGTCATGGGCTATTTATCAGAGCCTTATGTGCAACTGCAAAATATTGGAAACCACTCACACGTCCCACAGTAGGAGATTGGCTGAGTATACAATGGTCCAGTCACCCAGTGATGTTGTATGCAGCTGAGAAAAGAATGAAAACAAGCTCTATGAACTGAATTGGAGTAATTTCCTGGACATGTTGTTAAGTGAAAAAAAAATTGCAGAAAAAAAAAAGCTTATATAGTATGCTACAGTCTATTTAAGAAAGAAGAGGAAATAAGAAAACAAACACGTGGGGAGCCTAAGTGGCTCATTCGATTAAGCATCAGACTTCTGCTCAGGTCATGATCTCACGGTTCGTGGGTTTGAGCCCTACATCGAGCCCTGTGCTGACAGATCAGAGCCCGGAGCCTGCTTCAGGTTCTGTGTATCCCTCTCTCTCTGCCCCTTCCCTTCTCATGCTCTGTCTCCCTCTCTCAAAAATAAACAATAAGCATTAAAAATTTTTAAAAAAAGAAAACAAAACAAACACGTATCTGTTGATTTTTATAAAAAGACACAGGCAGACAAAACCAGAAAGTAATGACATGAGTTATCTATGAGGTTGGAGAGTAGGTAAGATAGAGGCAGTGGTGGGTTGGTAAATCAGTTCTTTGCAATAAATAAATACATAAATAAATAAAAACAAAAGCCCTGGTTTATACAATTGCCAGTTTCATTGATGTAAATCCTCATGTTGTGGTCAATTTCAATCTTCCTACAGAGAGTCACAGAATCATCGCTCACAAGCAAGAACAACTTAACTCCAAACCAAGACTCAGTGAAAGAGGGAAAGAAGTAGCACTTTTCTGAATAACTTTTTATATAGTTTTTTCCCCATCAACTTTACTGAAATACAATCTATGTACAATCAAATACATTCATTTTTAGTATATAGTTGAGAATTTTTGATAAACACATGCACCCCTGCAAATACCCCAGCCCCCAAATCAAAATATAGAACTTTTCTATTATCCCCATTTCCTGATGAGTCTCCTTCCCAGTTAAGCCCCACACACACCAGCTTCAGGCAACCACTTACCTGCTTTTTTTCCAAAGATCCAGTTTATATTCTTTAGAGTTTCATACAAATGAACTCATACAGTATATACTCTTGTGTCTTCTTTGGCTCACATAAGATTTTTGAAACCATTCTGTGTGGTTCGGTGTATCGGTAGTTTACTTCTATATATAGCAGGGTAGCATCCCCTGCATGGACACACCAGGTATTGATCTAGTCACCTCTTAAAGGACATTTGCACTGTTTCTAATTTTTTATTTTTCTGAATAAAGTGGCAATGAACATTCATGTCAGGCCTTTACATGGACGTATATTTTCATTCTTCTAAGGTTAACACGTGGAAATAAAATGTCTAGGTATATGGTAAACATAAAACTTCATACATGTAACCTTATTTGAAAATTGTCCATTTGTTTCCCAGAGTGGCTCTAGCAGCAAGTGAATGGGTGTTTTAGTCATCTGCATCTTTGTTGACGCTTTTTATTGTCATTCTTTTATGTTTAGCTGCTCTAGTGAGTGTGCAATGGTTTATCATTGTAGTCTTAATACACATTACCTGATGATTAATGTTGTTGAAGATCTTTTTATGTGCTTGTTGGTTAATAGTATGTCTTCTTTTGTGGCTCAGGGGTCCTTGGAGAAATTGCTAAGTCCAGAGCCAGAGCAGGAAAAGTACCAGATAAACCTGGAATACCTTGTTAGGCCAGAAAGTAAGGAAGAGCTTTAACAATATTATGGAGGAAGGGGACACTTGGGTGGCTCAGTCAGTTGGGCGTCCAACTTGTGATTTGTGTGTTTGGGCCCCGCTTCGGACTCTGTTGCTGACTGCTCAGATCCTGGAACCTGCTTTGGATTCTGTGTCTCCCTCTCTCTCTGGCCCTCTTCAGCTAGCACTCTGTCTCTTTTTCTCAAAAATAAACATTTAAAAAATAATTTAAAAATACACACTTGAGACACTGGATAACACATTAAGTAAGTGATCTCAATTTGTATCACTGATAAGGGGCAGATGAATTTCATAACATTTCAGAAGTGATTTTCCTAACAAGAATATGTAAGTTATGTATGATTCTAGCCAAACAGGCATAATCTAAATCTAGTCATGACGAAATACTGCAGAAATCTAAAGTCTAGGACATTCTATAAAATATCTGGTCTATAGTCTTCAAAAGTATTAATGACTAGAAAGACAAAGACAGGCTGAAGGACTGTTCTAGAATCAAGGTGACCAAAAAAGGCATGACAATGGAGTATAATATTGATTCCTGGATTGGATCCTGCATAGCGAAAAAAAATGGCTAAGAACAACATTATTGAGTCAGTTGCAGAAATTGGAATGTGTATTACGGATTAATTAAAGTAATATGTCAACATTAAATGTATTCAGTTTGATCATTGTAATGTGCAAATAAAAGAACACATTCATATTTAGGAAATACACTGTGAAGTATTTAGAGTGAGGAAGCATGATGTATGCAACCTCCTCTCAGAAAATGTTTAGAAAATATTAGGTGTGCACACAGTATATGTACATATGCATACATGCATGTTTATAATACATAAGTATATAAAGATAAAGAGAATGAGAAAACAAATACGCAAACTGGTAAAAGTTGGTGAACGTGAATAAAGTGTACTCTGAGTTCCCTGTATCCTTGCAACTTAACGTAGGTTTGAAATTGTTTCAAATAAAATGTTTTTTCAGGCTTATAAGGTACCATGTCAAGCCAAGGCCACCGCAAACCCAAGTGACACGGGAACAGAAATTGGGGGCCAGCCAGGGGCCTGTCACAAACATTGGTGTGGGCTCCTTCAGGGGACGCTGAGGCAAGTGGCTCTGAGAAGGAAAGCCTGACACTTGGTCCCTCCTTGAGACGCCCAGGAGGCCTGGGGCCTCGGGGGCTTGGGCTTCCCCAGTGAGGCTGACCCTTTCTGCTTCTTGTATGGTGAAGGCTGAGCGCCTGGGCTGTGACAATATGGAAACAACTGTCTCGCTGTCTCTTTAGTTGTTGGGCTGGACACAGGGTCGGGAGTGGGGGACAGGGGGCGATGTCTCAATCCAGGGCCTGGAGATTTGAATGAGAAAAGAATCTTTACTTTTACTGATTACTATATGAAAGTTAGCAGTATCTTTTTTTTTTTTAGGTTTATTTATTTTTGAGATAGAGAGAATGAGATGAGCAGGGGAGGGGCAGAGAGAGGGAGACACAGAATCCAAAACAGGCTCCAGGCTCCCAGCTGTCAGCACAGAGCCCGAAGTGAAGCTCGAACCCGCGGACAATGAGATCATGACCTGAGCCGAAGTCAGATGCCTGACTGACGGAATCACCCAGCAGTATCTTTAAATATAAATGTAGGCAACAAATTCCAGTAGAATTAGCAGTAGCTGATAGAAACCACAGGCACTGTCAAGTCGTATCACAGCTGCTGCAGGTATCCAAAGACCCAAAAAAGATATTAAAAAAAAAAAAAAAACTCCAAGTTCTGAGAGGGGCTCCTGAGTGGCTTGGTTGGTTGAACTTGATTTTGACTCAGGTCATGATCCAGGGCTATGGGATGAGCCCTGCATCAGGGTCTGTACCTAGTGTGGACTCAGCTTGTGATTCTCTCTCTCTCTCTCTCTCTCTCTCTCTCTCTCTCTCTCTCTTCCTCCCTCTTTCCTCCTCTCTCTCTCCCTCTGCCCCTGTCCTCTGGTTGCGTATGATCTCTCTTTCAAATAAAAATTTTTTAAAAACCAACATCTTGGAAGTGGGAGTTATTTTGTTCCTCTCTTGACTCCACAGAGAGGCCACCACTTGGCCTCTTCCATCTGCCGTCGCGTCTCCCCTCGGTTTGCTAACTGCCTCCCAATACCAGGCAGTGAGGTACCAGCCACTGAAAAACACGCCATTTTTGATGTCCGTGTCAGACATCCTGTTATTCTTTGACAATCTTCATTTAGAAAAGGGGTCCAGTTTCCTGGCGTGGGCAGCTCATCCCACGCTGGGCATGCATCCTTAGCAGTGGTGTGGCAGGTTGCACAACAAGAAAGCTGGACTGTCTCCCCCGATGGCTGGGGGCCCTAAGCTGAGGACACCTAGGGAGAGAAGGTCAGCAGATAAGTATTTTACTATCGCAAGGGAAGGAAACCGCTGGGCAGATGAGAGCAGAGGCACTCCATAAAATGACTTCTACTGTCAGTGTATCAGTTACCTACTAGACCATAAACTACCCCAAACTTAGTAGCTTAAAACAACAACCATTTATTATTTATCATTCCGTGAGTTGCAAGAGCAGTTCCTCTGTTGGTGTGACGCGGCCCCACTCGTGTAGCTGCGAGCTGGCTGGGGCCCCGGCAGAGATGGCTGGAATGTCAGATGGCTGCGTCTCTCTCTCCCACACCCAGGTTCTCGAGTCCTGGGCTTCCTCTCAGCACGATGGCCTCAGGGCAGGGTCCTAAGAAGACCAAAGTGAGAGCTGTTAAGTCTCTTGGGCCTGGCTTAGAAGTCATCGCCTCTGCCGTGTTCTTTCTATTGGCCAAAGCAAATCAAAAAGCCAGCCTAGATTCAAGGCGTGGAGATACAGACTCTGTTCCTTGGTGGGAAAAGCAGCAAATAGCCTGTGGTCATGTTGAAGAGAAGAAGAAAGTGGCATCCCCAAACACTGATACCAACTCCAGACGTGTGGATAGGCAACATGGGTGAATTGAAAATTGGCTTCGTTTTTCTGGCTGTGGGGCACCTGGGATTTTATTTCTTGAAAGAGAAGGTTAAAGGACAAAAACAGGAGGATGGTGGACGGAGGATGGTGGACGGAGTTCACATCATATAACTGAAACACAACAGAAGGAGTGAAGGTTGTCTCTGGCGAAGAGAAGGGGAGGGCGGGCTGGGGAGTTGATTTAAAATATCTGGAAGACATATTATTAGATGTAGTTGTGTGCTAGCACAGAGCAGAACTAGAACCAGTGGGTGCACATTCCAGGGAAGCAGATTTTCCATAAATCAAGAAATGGACATAAGTGAAACTAACCATGTAAGAGGTAATAAGCCATTTTTCTCGGAGGCCTGCAGCCAGACATTGGCGACCACTGCTGTGGAACACGGAAGGTATTTATGGATCTGGTGGAGCCCCTGGGACTCCTCCCGACTTTGAGACTTGATGACACCTTCTCCTTCTGTTGTTAACTTAGGCTTCTGTGATATGGGCTTACCAACTGTCAGCCAATTGGGCAGTTTCCAGTCTCCGTGCCACCAGCCAATCCCTGGGCTCCGCAAAACTCCCAAAGGCTAGCCAGGCGGCGCTGCCCTGTACCCATCCTCCCTGAAAGCCCCTGACAGCTTTGCTTCTTCACTCTGGTTGTGTTCAGAGATTTCTTAATGATCTTTTCCAGGGAGTAGAGAAGACTCGCCTTACCTTGTCTGGGATGGATATGTTTCTTTCTTTTTTTAATGTTTTAATTTATATTTGAGAGAAAGAGAGAGAGAGAGAGAAAGAAAGAGAGAGAGAGAGAGAAAGAGAGAGAGAGGACAAGCAGAGGAGGGACAGAGAGATGCAGACAGAATCCAAGGCAGGCTCCAGGCTCTAAGCTTTCAACACGGAGCCCGATGCAAGGTTTGAACTCATAAACCACGAGATCATAACCTGAGCTGAAGTTGGACACTTAACTAACTAAGCCACTCAGGCGCCCCTGGGATGGGTGTGTTTCTTGAGGCCCAGAGACAACAGACAACATTGACTCTTTTGTACTGTTCCCCTGGGGGGTCCTTAACTCCTTGACAGGGCAGCATCCATCCCATTTCATCTGGCGCCTGGCTCAGAGTTACCCCCAGAAGGACCCCTGGCAGCACGCAGTGTCACATAGCCCCTCCACTTTGCTGTCACTTTCCTTAAGAATGCCCAAGGTATTGGGGCGCCTGGGTGGCTTAGCCTGTTAAGTGTCCCACTTTGACTCAGGTCATGACCTCGCAGTCTGTGAGTTTGAGCCTCTATGAGTTCAGCTCTGTGCTGACAGCTCAGAGCCTAGAGCCTGTGTCGGATTTTGTGTCTTCTTCACTCTCTGCCCCTCCACCACTCAGATTCTGTCTCTCTCAGTTTCAAAAATAAATAAATGAATAAAAAATAGAGAGAGATCATGACCTGAGCCTAAGTCAGATGCTCAACCGATTGAGCCACCCAGGCACTCCTATTAAAAACAATTTTTTTTTTTAAAAAGTGCAATGGAACTGTATCCAACAGTAGCCAAGGCAATTTACTACGCACTGACAGTGAGGGGTTGGGCGTCAGACTTCCACCCGGCCGCTCAGGCCGAGCTCTGAGTCTACCATGTCTGCCCAGCCACCTTGGGAGAGGGTGCGGAGGTAGATGGGGATTCAGGCTGCTGCCGCCCAGGCATCTCATCTCCCCCCTTCCTCCCTCCCCAAGCACATTTTGCCCTGGACTTGTCGTTAGGTGAGCTTGCTAACCCACGCTCAATGGCAGGCTCTTTCAGAGGATGCCCACTAGGGCAGTCTGCTTTGTGGTGCTGATGCGGCGGGACACCGACTCCTAGAAACAGAACATGTTGGGGGACTCCCTCAGCGCAGCTGCTAGAAAGCCATTCTCTGACCGGTCTGGGCTCTCGCTGCTGCAGCTAATGGGAGGTGGCTGCTGTGGGCCTTGCCATCTGTCAGCCAGCAGGAAGGAGGAGGGGGACCCAGGAGCTCATTCATGTTCCATCTTTACAAGGGTGACGGTTTGAGAGGGGCTTGCATCGCTTCTCGTACAAGTCATTGGCCAGAACTCTGTCAACAGGTGCATCTAGCTGCCGAAGGCTGGAAGAGGTAGGTTTACTTGGGTGACCTCTGTAATTTTGGAGTTAGGGAGGATGGCTATCAGGGGACAGCAAGAGTCTCCACCGCCTCACTTCCCCCCTTCCAGCTCATGTCTAATGTAACAGTTTTATAAATAGGCAGATTTTTGCTGGGGAGAAACAACAACAAAGTGGCATACTGCAGAGCAGGACTTTAAGAATATTTTTTTAATGTTTATTTATTTTTGAGACAGAGAGAAACAGAGCATGAGTCGGGAAGGGGCAGAGAGAAGGAGACACAGAATCCAAAGCAGGCTCCTGGCTCTGAGCTGTCAGCACAGAGCCCGATGTGGGCCCTGAACTCAAGGACCACGAAATCATGACCTGAACCGAAGTCTGATGCTTAAATGACTGAGCCACCCAGGCGCCCCAGAGCAGGACTTTAAATATATAAAGATCAGCTGCTTGTAATGCCAGAAAGTAAGGAAGTGCTAAACAGAAAGAAAGAAAGAAAGAAAGAAAGAAAGAAAGAAAGAAAGAAAGAAAGAAAGAAAGGAAGGAAGGAAGGAAGGAAGGAAGGAAGGAAGGAAGGAAGGAAGGAAGGAAGGAAGGAAGGAAGAAAGAAAGAAAAAGAAAAGAAAAGAAAAAACAAGGCACGGAGGGGGCACCTGGGTGACTCAGTCAGTTGAGCTGTGAGGTTTGGCTCAGGTCATGCTCTCAGTTTGTGAGTTTGAGACCCACATTGGGCTCACTGCTGATAGCACAGAGCCCACTTCAGACTCTGTCTCTGCTCTCCTCCACTCACATGCATGCTCCCTCTCTCTCAAAAATAAATAAACATTAAAAAAATAAAGAGAGGATTCAACTGTTCAGTAGAAAGGGCAAGGAACATGATGGTGTGAGAAATTAAGAGCTATGTAGAAGGGGAAGGTGGAGAAAATACTCAGTTTTTGTTTGTAAATGTATGAGAGTTTCAGGAAATATACACAAGAAAAGAATTACACTTGAAAACAGACAACTTTTCAGTTAGCTATTTGGAGCATTTAATGACTCAGTTAATTGTAAGGGATGGACCCGTGCAGGTGGACGAGAAGGTAAGTTTGCATTTCAGAGAAGGAAGGAGCGGTCTCTGGCAGGTGGAACCCGTGACGTCATCGAGAGGGGAAGTGAAGGGGACGGCAAAACTTGATCTTTGATAGGGCCATTTAAAAATTGTGTAAGCCCCGGAGA